>NC_042971.1:6290368-6374515 GCF_901001165.1 Salmo trutta | reverse complement strand
GTCCTAAAACGTCAAACATATATTTTGCTTTGACCATGCTGCAGGTCACCTAACTGTTTGGTTACATGCAATACGCTTTGTGTCGACTTCACCGGACAGCGGTTGCTCTCTGGTTTTGAGATGAAAACAAATGTCTAGTTTAATTAATTCTGCCGCTGTGTCTAGTAGTAGTACCATCAACAGACAGCAGGGGGCAGTAGAACCTGTCTTCACAGTGGAAAGGCAGACACAGTGGATTAATTTGTCTTTAATAAGATCAAACTGAACTAACTGCTATCTTGAAATGTTGAAAAAGTGTTTTTAAATAGGCATCCTATCATTTGAAAATTAGTTGAAAGGCTAAGTGATTCTCCTCCTGAGAAGAAGCTGACAGCCTTCAAACAGAGCAAAAAAAGTGGTCCCAAACAATATGTCAAAATGAATAAAAAAATGATACAGCTGTCTTTAATAAGATCAAACTGAACTAACTGCTATCTTGAAATGTTGAAAAAGTGTTTTTAAATAGGCATCCTATCATTTGAAAATTAGTTGAAAGGCTAAGTGATTCTCCTCCTGACAAGAAGTTGACAGCCTTCAAAGATAGTGCAAAAAAAGTGGGCGTGAACATAGAATATTTTTGGGTCAGAGAATACACACAGGAGAGAAGCCTTACTCCTGCTCTGACTGTGGATAGAGTTTCTCTCGACTGGGCGACTTAAAAACACATGAACGCATACATACAGGAGTGAAGCCTTACTCCTGCTCTGACTGTGTAAAATGCTTCACAACATCAACTGACCTAAAAGTTCACCAGAGAACACACACGGGAGAGAAGCCTTACTCCTGCTCTGACTGTGGAAAGAGTTTCTCTCGACTGGCCCAGTTAAAAAGACACCAAGGTAATCATGAAGGAGAGAAGCATTATCACTGATCTGACTGTAGATTTTGTTTTTTATCAACAGCTGAGCTAAAAGGGTCATCAGAGAACACACAGAGGAGAGAAGCCTTACTTCTTCTCTTGATGTGGCAAGAGTTTCTCCCGATTGGGAAATGTAAAAACACACCAACGGATACACACTTGAGAGAAGCCTTACAGATTGGTGTCTTTTTAAATGGCCCAATGTATACATAAAGGAGAGAAGTCTCATCAGTTTTCTCAGACCAGCTAAGATTAGTCACTCCACTTAATTCTCATCCTATAAAATAATTGGCAACTTTGAATTGGATCAAATGAAGACAGCGTAGAACACTCTTGTAATCCTGTTGTTTCTCACTGTGAGAACCGTGCAGAAAAAAGGGAGCATTCTAGAATGTTAGTCTCTCTTCTCTTTACTGATCAGCACCTTGTTGATATTGAGATCTTGGATTTGCAATTATGGTTGAATATCCTCTGTGAGGCGTCTCACAATGGAGTCTGATGGTTGACTGGGTGGTACTGCTTCCCTCTGTAGTTTTCTGTGGGAATGAGCTTGTATTCACAACATATACTGAGTGTACAAAACATTAAGGACACCTGCTCTTTACATAACATAGACTGTTTCTGTACAGCACTTTGTGACATCGGCTGATGTAAAAAGGGCTTTATAAATACATTTGATGATTTGATTGGTCTCCTGTACTATGTTTCCCACCAGCTCCTCTGTCAGAAACAACTTGAAGCACTCTGCCTCAGATGGAAATGGACTCCAGACTGGGACTCATCAAAACAAACAGCAGGGCCAGGAGGGGTGAAATGACTGGCGGCCTTCCAGCTACCACAGAACTCCTGTACTTCATCCACTGTCGGTCTGCCTCCATCACCACCAGCATCTTCAAAGGGACCTGGTACTTGGTCAGTGGACAAGGGAACCTCAGATTCAGGGTTCTCAATGGCTACAAGGTTGGGGTTGGGTTGGGGGCAGCTCCTCACTGTCAGAATCTGATTCCTGACTTTCAGACTCAGACTCATTGTCAGAATTGTAAAAAAAATCTCCAGAATTTCCACATTTGTGTGTTGTCTCCTTTTGAAAGACATTGCTAATGCTACAGCTTAGCTCACTAGCTACATACATAAACAACAACACTGAATGGCTCAGAGTGAGAGGGGACGTGATTGACTGCCGGCATGCGTCACTTGTATCAATAAATCACCATCAGAAAATGTTTTGTGAGGTAATTATTTGTGTATTTACTGTTTTATTCACATGTTTTCAATTCTGGGTGACAAATCATGCATTCCGATTCTTGCATAGATTGTAATGGGCACATATTATGTGTGTAAAATACTTATTTGAAGGTTATACTGATTATGATGAGCTAAGCTAATTCCAGCTATGTGTATGGAGCCATGTTTGTTGACATACAATGCATTCTGGGTTTCACGTAATCATCCGTTTGACCAAAGATGTTATAACAAAATGAGGTGAGTAAGAGTTCACTCATTTGTAGAGGACTTCCGGAAATGAATGGTGGGATGTGAACGACGGTAGATGACACACCCCTTCAACACTATAAACAGACCGAACTCATCTTGTCTTTTATTATCTTCGGTTTCTGTGAGGGGAAAAAATGCATGGCTGCGCGCTGAAACTAATCGTCGGATTACTGTCGATTTCTAGAAAGTGTTTTACCTAATTATTTCGATCAATGGTGAGCTCACCCCGTGATGTGATTAATTATACATAGTAATTGCAATTAGCTAATTCATATTGTAGTTTACGTCAGCCGAGAGTTAGAAAATATGACTGCTTGTGTGGGTCAATCTTTCTTCAGTTAGCCCTACGACAAATGTAGCCTACATTTTTTCCGGTTAGGATGATTGTGTTGTGCTATATATATATATATATATATATACTTCTGTGAATATCTGAACCATTTGCATCCAAAAATAAACTGCTCACATTCAGGAGATAAACTTTGTAAGGACTGTGTGTTTTGTGTAAATAGTTTCAGAAAAAAGTGTGTCCAGCTCAAACGCTGATTGTTGCGTCATTGGTAACTGTCCGTTTTAAAGAGGGTTCTAAACGAGTGTTATAAACGAGTGTTTTAAAGAGTGTTCTAAATGAGCGTTCTAAAATAGTGTTCTAAATGAGCGTTCTAAAAGAGCGTTCTAAACGAGCGTTCTAAATGAGCATTCAAAACAAGCGTTCTAAATGGGCGTTCTAAATGAGTGTGTCCAGCTCAAACGCTGATTGTTGCGTCATTGGAAACTGGCCGTTTTAAAGAGGGTTCTAAACGAGCTTTCTAATGAGCGTTCTAAAGAGTGTTCTAAAGGAGCGTTCTAAATGAGCATTCAAAACAAGCGTTCTAAATGGGCGTTCTAAATGAGTGTGTCCAGCTCAAACGCTGATTGTTGCGCCATTGTAAAGTGTCCGTTGTAACGGGGTTCCAACCTACTAATCAACCCGCTTCAGGGACTGTAGAAAGGCTGGTAGGAATAATAATAGTGCCCATCAGCTGGGCTGATGGGCACTTCAGTGACTTGGAGCCTTTGATTGCCCTGCCTCTGGGAGCCTGTCCACTTGTTACATGATTACTGAGTGAAAGAGAGCCTATGAAAGTTTTCATGGAGGGTGGGTGACCCCCTTGGTGGCTGAACCTGAGATCAATGAGAGAACTTGTCAGAAAAAACGACAGAGTCCCACTTTCTCTGTCATTGTACAAAGTAGAGAGTGGGGGAAAAATGTGTAAAAATGTATACAGAGGCTCTGGAATTTGTCATAAAAAAATGAAAATGAAAATAGTGAAAAAGGATTAAAATAAAGTTCCAACAGTACATGAGATGATCAGACTGAACCAACTGCTATCTTAAAATGTTTATTCAGTTAGGAAACAGAGGATGTATTACATAAAGTTATCACACAATTAAATAATAAATCCTCACTCACACAGACAAACATGGCTTCATTATTGTTCACAGTTTATTATCATAGTTTCTCACAGATCCTGGCTTCCACTGTTAGAATGGCTGAGCGAGAGGAGGTGGGGCTTTTTTCATAGCCTGAGAGAGAGAGAGAGAGAGAGAGACATTCAGTTTTACTAGAGGGGTTGGGTGCGCCCCCTGTTGGCTGAACCCGGGTGGGAGGTTCCCCCTTAGCAAGCAATGGACCCCAGCACACCACTGAAGCCATTAAGAACTATATTCAAAAACACACCTGGTAACCTGTTCAATCACCAGACACACGGCTCAACATAGTTCAATGACAGAGACTGTGGACTTATGCTCAAAATTAACTAACTGCTATCTTGAAATGTAGAGAAAGTGTTTTAAAATAGGCATCCTATCATTTGAAAATTAGTTGAAAGGCTAAGTGATTCTCCTCCTGAGAAGAAGCTGACAGCCTTCAAACAGAGCAAAAAAACTGGTCCCAAACAATATGTCAAAATGAATTAAAAAAATGATACAGCTGTCTTTAATAAGATCAAACTGAACTAACTGCTATCTTGAAATGTTGAAATTGTGTTTTTAAATAGCTCAGTCTTATCACTCAATATGAGTCAAAATCTGTCACTTCCAGGACTGCTCATTTTGTCAAAAATGAAAAAATGAAAAAAATAACAACTCACAGCTGTGTTAATAGACCCAACTCAAACATCTGCTATCTTGAAATGTCCAAAAAAGGTATTTAAATGGGCCTACCAGACATCTTCTTGAGAGAAGATGTGGCGAATCTGGCTTAAAACACCATCGACTACGCTTGCGTCCCACCTAGTCAACAGCCAGTTGAATCCCGTGGCGCGATATTTGAATACCTTAGAAATGCTATTACTTCAATTTCTCAAACATATGACTATTTTATACCATTTTAAAGACAAGACTTTATTTAATCTAACCACACTGTCCGATTTCAAAAAGGCTTTACAACGAAACTTTAGGGTGTTTTCTATCCATATCTAATAAGTATATGCATATTCTAGTTACTGGGTAGGAGTAACCAGATTAAATCGGGTACGTTTTTTATCCGGCCGTGTAAATACTGCCCCCTATCCCCAACAGGTTAACCAGGTAGGCAAGTTGAGAACAAGTTGTCATTTACAATTGCGACCTGGCCAAGATAAAGCAAAGCAGTTTGCCAACATACAGAAAAACAAAATGTATGAAATTGTATGAAATGTATGCATTCACTACTGTAAGTCGCTCTGGATAAAAGCGTCTGCTAAATGACTAAAATATAAAATGTAAATGTACAATAACACAGAGTTACACATGGAGTAAAACAAACACAGTAGAAAAATAAGTCTATATACAATGTGAGCAAATGAGGTGAGAGATAAGGGAGGTAAAGGCAATGAATAGGCCATGGTGGCGAATTAAAACACTGGAATGGTAGATTTGACAGTACATGAAATACTGGGGTGCAAAGGAGCAAAATAAAGAAATCAACACAGTAGGGGAAGAGGTAGTTGTTTGGCCTATTTTATAAATGGCCTATGTACAACTGCATTGATCTGTGAGCTGCTCAGACAATATGATCAATCACTGCAGTTTAATAACATCTCAAATGTGACTAGCTTTCATCTTACAACTTATTGTGGCCATAATTGTCTCTTACTTGTACTTACTGGCTGCCAGGCCTCCGTTTAGTACATCAAGGAACACATGTTGCCTTTTAGGAGAAGGACTGACAAGCTTTCAACTAGATGGGATACAGCTAGTGTCATGAAGTCACGTTGTCATAGCAGGTTAGGAGAAATAGGTTAAGGTTAGGTAAAGGGTTAGGCTTACCCAAAATGTCACTTCCGGTCGTAGCTGTACTCCATGTAGGCACAACCCACTTACAAGTCACCCCACACAGAGAGCAGACTTGAAGCACAACTGCACTGTCTGGAAGAGCGCGCCGGACTGAATTGGAATCCCTCAAACAGAACACTAACTTACATTCCGCTTTATGATGTCACAGTCAGCCCCTCGGAACACTGGTCCTCAACATTCTCAAACACCTTGGATACCGAAGGGCAAACATTCTCTAATCAACTAGGGAGAAGGCTGCCAGGAATTGGACGCTGAAAAGCTAACCTCCTTCACAGAGCAACAACATCATAGGACTGGGAGTGAACAATACTCTGGTTGGGGCCTGGTATTCAACAGCAGGTTAGACTCTGTCACTTGTTCCCTTCAACTGCTTGCATCCCCCTATTATCAACAGCTGTGTTCCTCTGTAGGCTAGAGTGCAGATACTTCACACGTAGAGTAAAACAACAAATAACACAGGGCCTGTTACCACACCCTATAGGCTAGGAGTTTCACTTGGACCACAATGACATTGGTGGTAATTATCCTGCAGCATAATTGACAGCTCCCCAACGGGGACATAAAGTGGACATACTATCTAATCTAATCACCCATCCTATCCAAATCTATTTGCCACATACACCTGTTTAGCAGATGTTATTGCTGGTGTTGGGAAATGCCTGTGTTACTAGCTCCAACAGCACAGTCATGTCTAACAAGTAAGATCTAAGCATGTCCCAACATTCCACACAATACACACAAATCTAACAAAAGGAATGGCAGACCGGCATAGACCTACATACATTACAATAGAATAGTCTATATCCATATGACATGAGCCATGCAAACTAGCTCCACATGATGAAAGTGACTGGTGTTCCATTATTCAAGTGCCCAGTGATTTCAAACACAAACACACACCTCAGTGCAAGACAGGAAGGAAGACATGCAGAAGGACTAATGAAGAGGAGATGAAGAACACCGAAATCATGTCCAATCAAGGGAAGAAAACCGCCCAGAACAGGGTTCAGCCGAGATGCAATGTTGATTGACACCCTATGCTTCATTTAGGAGCTCAAAGGAAGAGGTCAACTCATATAGATAGGGAGGCATTTCACCGCCACCTGCTGGACCAGAAGTCATGTTGCCAACACTTGCCTTCAATTCATTAATGCCTATAAGGAATACGTCCGCTCATCATTCAAGCCACATAGGGAGGGATTTTAGCGCCACCTGCTGGATCAAAAGTGCTAATCACAATGGCCACACAGCGCATTTATCCCTCAACCTGATGCAATTTGCACAAGTATGTGGTCAAAAGAAATAAATAATAATAATAACTACAACAGATCATCAAATAGGCAGAAGTTCCAAAACTCCAAACACATGTTCATGTAGAGTACCTCAAATGATACAGTTCCTTTTTCACCAAACCTAATCTGGGAATCATCTTCACGTTTCAATACATGCTCTTCTAAAATCATTGCTTTCCACAATGCTATGCTCACATGACTTAGGAGAACATGTTATATTTCATTTCTTCCAATCTATGTCACTATTACTTCATTTGACTGCTCCTAAATCATATTCAATTAACCGTTTTGTTCACCTTTTTGTGCTGGTTTGTCTCCTGCAGATGTGGAACACTACGTCATGTGAATGAATGTTTCTCATGTATCAAATGAGGGTAAGTTACATTGTACTACTGAATTCAACACGGATTGCTACTTTTCTCTCTTTATCTGTAGGCAGCTCCAAAAAAGGTTGAGATGCCTCCTGAACACCACTGTGATCTATATAGTGGTGTTGCCGGTCTCCACACCACTGTGATCTATATAGTGGTGTTGGCTGGTCTCCACACCACTGTGATCTATATAGTGGTGTTGGCTGGTCTCCACACCACTGTGATCTATATAGTGGTTGGCTGGTCTCCACACCACTGTGATCTATATAGTGGTGTTGGCTGGTCTCCACACCGCTGTGATCTATATAGTGGTGTTGGCTGGTCTCCACACCACTGTGATCTATATAGTGGTGTTGGATGGTCTCCACACCACTGTGATCTATATAGTGGTGTTGGCTGGTCTCCACACCACTGTGATCTATATAGTGGTGTTGGCTGGTCTCCACACCACTGTGATCTATATAGTGGTGTTGGCTGGTCTCCACACCACTGTGATCTATATAGTGGTGTTGGCTGGTCTCCACACCACTGTGATCTATATAGTTGTGTTGGCTGGTCTCAACACCACTGTGATCTATATAGTGGTGTTGGCTGGTCTCCACACCGCTGTGATCTATATAGTGGTGTTGGCTGGTCTCCACACCACTGTGGTGTTGGCTGGTCTCCACACCACTGTGATCTATATAGTGGTGTTGGCTGGTCTCCACACCACTGTGATCTATATAGTGGTGTTGGCTGGTCTCCACACCATTGTGATCTATATAGTGGTGTTGGCTGGTCTCCACACCACTGTGATCTATATAGTTGTGTTGGCTGGTCTCAACACCACTGTGATCTATATAGTGGTGTTGGCTGGTCTCCACACCACTGTGATCTATATAGTGGTGTTGGCTGGTCTCCACACCGCTGTGATCTATATAGTGGTGTTGGCTGGTCTCCACACCACTGTGATCTATATAGTGGTGTTGGCTGGTCTCCACACCACTGTGATCTATATAGTTGATTATCATAGTTTCTCACAGATCCTGACTTCCACTATTAGAATGGCTGAGCAAGAGGAGGTGGGGCTTTTTTCATAGCCTGAGAGAGAGAGCGAGAGAGAGAGAGAGAGGATTAATTACATAAAGTTATCACAGATGCAAACAATTGAAAACACTATAAATATTTACTATAGTGTTTTCAATTGTTTGCATCTGTGATAACTTTATGTAATCTCTCTCTCTCTCTGAAAAAAGTATATATAAAATGAGCAGTCCTGGAAGTGACAGATTTTGACTCATATTGAGTGATAAGACTGAGCTATTTAAAAACACATTTTCAACATTTCAAGATAGCAGTTAGTTCAGTTTGATCTTATTAAAGACAGCTGTATCATTTTTTTTATTCATTTTGACATATTTTTTGGGACCACTTTTTTTTGCTATGTTTGAAGGCTGTCAGCTTCTTCTCAGGAGGAGAATCACTTAGCCTTTCAACTAATTTTCAAATGATAGGATGCCTATTTTAAAACACTTTCTCTACATTTCAAGATAGCAGTTAGTGAATTTTGAGCATATCAAAGATAGCTGCAACTTTATTTTATTAATTTTCAACAAAAAAAATGTTTACCCAAAATTTACCCACAGTCTCTGTCATTGAACTATGTTGAGCCGTGTGCCTGGTGATTGAACAGGTTACCAGGTGTGTTTTTGAATATAGTTCTTAATGGCTTCAGTGGTGTGCTGGGGTCCATTGCTTGCTAAGGGGGAACCTCCCACCCGGGTTCAGCCAACAGGGGGCGCACCCAACCCCTCTAGTTAAACTGAATGTCTCTCTCTCTCTCTCAGGCTATGAAAAAAGCCCCACCTCCTCTCGCTCAGCCATTCTAACAGTGGAAGCCAGGATCTGTGAGAAACTATGATAATAAACTGTGAACAATAATGAAGCCATGTTTGTCTGTGTGAGTGAGGATTTATTATTTAATTGTGTGATAACTTTAATTCTGTGATAACTTTATGTAATACATCCTCTGTTTCCTAACTGAATAAACATTTTAAGATAGCAGTTGGTTCAGTCTGATCATCTCATGTACTGTTGGAACTTTATTTTAATCCCTTTTCACTATTTTTATTTTTTTATGACAAATTCCAGAGCCTCTGTATACATTTTTACACATTTTTCCCCCACTCTCTACTTTCTACAATGACAGAGAAAGTGGGACTCTGTCGTTTTTTCTGACAAGTTCTCTCATTGATCTCAGGTTCAGCCACCAGGGGGCACCCACCCTCCATGAAAACTTTCATAGGCTCTCTTTCACTCAGTAATCATGTAACAAGTGGACAGGCTCCCAGAGGCAGGGCAATCAAAGGCTCCAAGTCACAGAAGTGCCCATCAGCCCAGCCATTGTTATTATTCCTACCAGCCGTGCTACATGCAAACAATTTAAAACACTATAGTAAATATTATTTATATTTTCTAGTCTGAGAGGTTCTGAATAGAACCTGTTTCCAAACAGTATGAATAATAACAATGGCTGGGCTGATGGGCAGTTCAGTGAGTTGGAGCCTTTGATTGCCCTGCCTCTGTATTACTGAATGAAAGAGAGCCCATCCCTGAAATGAATCACCCTGATGATCCTCTGACCTCAACATAACAATGACGTAGGCAACCACCTTGGATGGACAATCAATGCAAGGTGTTAATCTCATCTCCTGAATGATCAATTTAACACAACTTTAAACCCAGGTTTTTTTCTTGTTTCGATATTTAAATGTTGAAAAGGGTTGTGCCTATCTGAGTGTGTATATAATGGCCTTCTCCAGAGAAGTCATTCTCAATAGAACTTTATACTGAGAGAGAACACACTTCCAAGGAGCTGATTTTGGATTGTTACCTTTGCTGTATTCTGAAAACATTTAGTTGAGAAATTACTTGGAGCAAGATGGCATCTGCTACTGGTTCAAGGTAAGATATCTCTTTATTCATTCAATATATATATTACTGTAATTGTCTTGCTGTTAATAAAAATGTTGTTAGTAGTTCTGCCAGACTTAGGAAGTTGGTTCAGATACTCTTCACCGGGACCGTGGTTGAGTTAGAGCAGGGACGGAGCTAAACCCTGCAGTTGAATTAGGATGTTCTGTCTGTCTGTCTGTCTGTCTGTCTGTCTGTCTGTCTGTCTGTCTGTCTGTCTGTCTGTCTGTCTGTCTGTCTGTCTGTCTGTTCAGTAACACCTCCTAACCCTAACCTGTCTGTCTGTAGGAGAGTGGATCTGGGGGAGACTGACGTCTACCAGGATTCTAATGGAGGTGAGGAAGAGGAGGAGGATGATGATGGTGGTAGTGATGGTTCTGTGTGACCCCTGACCTGACCTCTTGTCTCCATAGAAACGCATATCCAGATCCAGGAGTCGGTCAGAGGGAGAGATGTTTATTCTGGATACACCTGGTGTACACCGTTTAGGTTATACTGGATACACCTGGTGTACACCGTTTAGGTTATACTGGATAAGCCGGGTGTACACCGTTTAATTTAATCTGGATACACCGGGTGTACACCGTTTAGTTTATTCTGGATACACCGGGTGTACACCGTTTAGTTTATAGTGGATACACCGGGTGTACACCGTTTAGTTTATATTGTGTACACCGGGTGTACACCGTTTAGTTTATACTGGATACACCGGGTGTACACCGTTTAGATTATACTGGATACACCGGGAGTATACCGTTTAGTTAATACTGGGTATACCGTTTAGTTTATACTGGATACACCGGGTGTACACCGTTAGTTTATAGTGGATACTCTGGGTGTACACCGTCAGTTTGGATTCACCGGGGGTACACCGTTTAGTTTATTCTGGATACTCCGGGTGTACACCGTTTAGTTTGGATACACCGGGGGTACACCGTTTAGTTTATTCTGGGTACACCGGTTGTACACCGTTTAGTTTATACTGGATACACCGGGTGTACACCGTTTAATTTATACTGGATACACCGGGTGTACACCGTTTAGTTTATATTGGATACACCGGGTGTACACCGTTTATACTGGATACACCGGGTGTACACCGTTTAGTTTATTCTGGATACACCGGGTGTACACCGTTTAGTTTGTATTGGATACACCGGGTGTACACCATTTAGTTTATATTGGATACACCGGGTGTACACCGTTTAGTTTATACTGGATACACCGGGTGTACACCGTTTAGTTTATATTGAATACACCGGGTGTACACCGTTAGTTTATACTGGATACACCGGGTGTACACTGTTAGTTTATACTGGATACACCTGGTGTACGTCGTTAGTTTGGATACACTGGGTGTACACCGTTTAGTTTATACTGGATACACCGGGTGTACAGTAAATTGTGTATATTTGTTATATGTTTATATTTGTCTCTCTCTCCCTCGACTGTATTTGTTTTCCTGTAACAGTAAACTGTGTATGTGCAGGGATGTGAACCTCCCTCTCTCTCTCTCCCTCCTTCTCCTCCTCCCTCTCTCTCTCTCTCTCTCTCCCTCCCTCCCTCCCTCCTCCTCCTCCTCTCTCCCTCAAGGGATGTGAACCGGTGCCTGATGGAGTTCTGCGTGATGGCGTACGGGTGCGTGACGGCGTGTGCGAGGAGTGTGTGCGGCGTCCTGCCGTTCCTACCCTACAGTAAACAGTGGAAGACGAGGAAGCGGGGATCCGTCGTCTGGAAGCTGATCGCCTCTCTGATGTGTCGGGCAGGTGAGACAACGGAGATAACGGGTCATCTACACTGTGTTAGGTTGGAGATAACAGGTCATCTACACTGTGTTAGGTTGGAGATAACGGGTCATGTACATTGTGTTAGGTTGGAGATAACGGGTCATCTACACTGTGTTAGGTTGGAGATAAAGGGTCATCTACACTGTGTTAGGTTGGAGATAACGGGTCATCTACACTGTGTTAGGTTGGAGATAACGGGTCATCTACACTGTGTTAGGTTGGAGATAACGGGTCATCTACACTGTGTTAGGTTGGTGATAACAGGTCATCTACACTGTGTTAGGTTGGAGATAACGGGTCGTCTACACTGTGTTAGGTTGGAGATAACAGGTCATCTACACTGTGTTAGGTTGGAGATAACTGGTCATCTACACTGTGTTAGGTTGGAGATAACGGGTCATCTACACTGTGTTAGGTTGGAGATAACGGGTCATCTACACTGTGTTAGGTTGGAGATAACGGGTCATCTACACTGTGTTAGGTTGGAGATAACGGGTCATCTACACTGTGTTAGGTTGGAGATAACAGGTTCATCTACACTGTGTTAGGTTGGAGATAACAGGTTCATCTACACTGTGTTAGGTTGGAGATAACGGGTCATCTACACTGTGTTAGGTTGGAGATAACAGGTTCATCTACACTGTGTTAGGTTGGAGATAACGGGTCATCTACACTGTGTTAGGTTGGAGATAACGGGTCATCTACACTGTGTTAGGTTGGAGATAACAGGTTCATCTACACTGTGTTAGGTTGGAGATAACGGTTCATCTACACTGTGTTAGGTTGGAGATAACAGGTCATCTACACTGTGTTAGGTTGGAGAAACAGGTCATCTACACTGTGTTAGGTTGGAGATAACAGGTCATCTACACTGTGTTAGGTTGGAGATAACGGGTCATCTACACTGTGTTAGGTTGGAGATAACAGGTCGTCTACACTGTGTTAGGTCTGACGTGTGTGTGTGTGTGTGTGTGTAGGTCTGACCCATCTCATCACCGTGGATCTTCATCAGAAGGAGATTCAGGGTTTCTTCAACATCCCAGTGGACAACCTGAGAGCTTCTCCCTTCCTACTACAGTACATACTGTAGGAGGTAGGACTACACTACCCACAACTCCCTCTACTGCAGTACATACAGGAGGAGGTAGGACTACACTACCCACAACCCCCTCCTACTGCAGTACACTACCCACAACCCCCTCCTACTGCAGTACATCCAGGAGGAGGTAGGACTACACTACCCACAACCCTCTCCTACTACAGTACATACAGGAGGAGGTAGGACTACACTACCCACAACCCCCTCCTACTACAGTACAAACAGGAGGAGGTAGGACTACACTACCCACAACCCCCTCCTACTACAGTACATACAGGAGGAGGTAGGACTACACTACCCACAACCCCCTCATACTGCAGTACATACAGGAGGAGGTAGGACTACACTACCCACAACCCCCTCCTACTGCAGACATCCAGGAGGAGGTAGGACTACACTACCCACAACCCCCTCCTACTACAGTACATACAGGAGGAGGTAGGACTACACTACCCACAACCCCCTCCTACTGCAGTACATACAGGAGGAGGTAGGACTACACTACCCACAACCTCCTCCTACTGCAGTACAAACAGGAGGTAGGACTACACTACCCACAACCCCCTCCTACTGCAGTACATACAGGAGGAGGTAGGACTACACTACCCTCAACCCCCTCCTACTGCAGTACATACAGGAGGAAGTAGGACTACACTACCCACAACCCCCTCCTACTGCAGTACATACAGGAGGAAGTAGGACTACACTACCCACAACCCCCTCTTACTGCAGTACATACAGGAGGAGGTAGGACTACACTACCCACAAGCCCCTCCTACTGTAGTACATCCAGGAGGAGGTAGGACTACACTACCCACAACCCCCTCCTACTGCAGTACATCCAGGAGGAGGTAGGACTACACTACCCACAACCCCCTCCTACTACAGTACATCCAGGAGGATGTAGGACTACACTACCCACAACCCCCTCCTACTGCAGTACATACAGGAGGAGGAAGGACTACACTACCCACAACCCCCTCCTACTACAGTACATCCAGGAGGATGTAGGACTACACTACCCACAACACCCTCCTACTGCAGTACATACAGGAGGAGGTAGGACTACACTACCCACAACCCCCTCCTACTGCAGTACATCCAGGAGGAGGTAGGACTACACTACCCACAACCCCCTCCTACTGCAGTACATCCTGGAGGAGGTAGGACTACACTACCCACAACCCCCTCCTACTGCAGTACATCCAGGAGGAGGTAGGACTACACTACCCACAACCCCCTCCTACTGCAGTACATCCAGGAGGAGGTAGGACTACACTACCCACACCCCCCTCCACTTAGAGTACAGAGGAGGTTGGACTACACTACCCACAACCCCCTCCTACTGCAGTACATACAGGAGGAGGTAGGACTACACTACCCACAAGAGTTAGGTGACCTGCAGCACGGTCAACGCAAAGTATATGTTTCAGACGTTTTAGGGACGACAAAACGACTATTGCTTTAAAACGACACAGAGAGTTCAGCACCTACAGTTACGATCTGTCTTTAATTTTGCCCTTTTTTAAAACCATAAACTTGGATTAGCACAGCTAACACAGCTGGCACAGCTAACACAGTTAGCACAGCTAACACAGTTAGCACAGCTAAAACGGCTTACACAGCTAACACCGCTAACACAGCTAGCACAGCTAACACAGCCAGCACAGCTAGCACAGCTAACACAGTTAGCACAGCTAAAACAGCTAGCACAGCTAACACAGCTAGCACAGCTAACACCGCTAACAAAGCCAGCACAGCTAAGACAGCTAGCACAGCCAGCACAGCTAGCACAGCCAACACAGCTAGCACAGCCAACACAGCTAGCACAGCTTGCACAGCTGGCACAGCTTGCACAGCTAACACAGCTACCACAGCTTGCACAGCTAGCACAGCTAACACAGCTAGCACAGCCAACACAATCAAAGGAAGCCAAATGCTCACTGGCTTCCCTTGCCTTCAACGCTACGGGCAGCAACAATGTTATACTCTTTATGACCAGACAGCATCAGACAGGACTGAGACAGACTGTTTCACTGACCGGACAGCATCAGACAGGACTGAGACAGACTGTTTCACTGTCCAGACAGCATCAGACAGGACTGAGACAGACTGTTTCACTGACCAGACAGGACTGAGACAAACTGTTTCACTTATCAGACAGGACTGAGACAGACTGTTTCACTGACCAGACAGCATCAGACAGGACTGAGACTACCCCAAAGACAACGTGTGTGAAGCAAGAGCTTCCTGTGACAACCGGAAGTTGTTAAAAACAGCCTAGAGCTATTGTCATATGGCCACCTGCAGATAGTGAAAATTACGCAACTCAACCATGTGTCATTCAGTCAATTATTAAGGTAGAGACTTCTTATTCAGGATTCTGTTTATGTCTACCCCAAAGACAACGTGTGTTGAGTAAGAACTTCCTGTGACAACCGGAAGTGGTTAAAAACAGCCTAGAGCTTTTGTCATATTTCAACATGACGGAGAGTAAAGTCCGTCAGGAGTCCATGACCTTGTCTTCTCTCAAGAAGATCTCTGGTAGGCCCATTTAAATACCTTTTTTGGACATTTCAAGATAGCAGATGTTTGAGTTGGGTCTATTAACACAGCTGTGAGTTGTTAATTTTTTATTTTTTTTATTTTTGACAAAATGAGCAGTCCTGGAAGTGACAGATTTTGACTCATATTGAGTGATAAGATTGAGCTATTTAAAAACACTTTTTCAACATTTCAAGATAGCAGTTAGTTCAGTTTGATCTTATTAAAGACAGCTGTATATTCTTTTTTTTGACCCAAAAATATTCTATGTTCACGCCCACTTTTTTTGCACTATGTTTGAAGGCTGTCAACTTCTTGTCAGGAGGAGAATCACTTAGCCTTTCAACTAATTTTCAAATGATAGGATGCCTATTTTAAAACACTTTCTCTACATTTCAAGATAGCAGTTAGTTAATTTTGAGCATATCAAAGACAGCTGCAACTTTATTTTATTAATTTTCACAATGTTTTTTTTTTTACCCAAAATGATTCTAAGTCCACAGTCTCTGTCATTGAACTATGTTGAGCCGTGTGCCTGGTGATTGAACAGGTTACCAGGTGTGTTTTTGAATATAGTTCTTAATGGCTTCAGTGGTGTGCTGGGGTCCATTGCTTGCTAAGGGGGAACCTCCCACCCGGGTTCAGCCAACAGGGGGCGCACCCAACCCCTCTAGTTAAACTGAATGTCTCTCTCTCTCTCTCAGGCTATGAAAAAAGCCCCACCTCCTCTCGCTCAGCCATTCTAACAGTGGAAGCCAGGATCTGTGAGAAACTATGATAATAAACTGTGAACAATAATGAAGCCATGTTTGTCTGTGTGAGTGAGGATTTATTATTTAATTGTGTGATAACTTTAATTATGTGATCCATCCTCTGTTTCTTAACTGAATAAACATTTTAAGATAGCAGTTGGTTCAGTCTGATCATCTCATGTACTGTTGGAACTTTATTTGAATCCTTTTTCACAATTTTTATTTTTATTTTTTTTATGACAAATTCCAGAGCCTCTGTATACATTTGTACACATTTTTTCCCCACTCTCTACTTTGTACAATGACAGAGAAAGTGGGACTCTGTCGTTTTTTCTGACAAGTTCTCTCATTGATCTCAGGTTCAGCCACCAAGGGGGTCACCCACCCTCCATGAAAACTTTCATAGGCTCTCTTTCACTCAGTAATCATGTAACAAGTGGACAGGCTCCCAGAGGCAGGGCAATCAAAGGCTCCAAGTCACTGAAGTGCCCATCAGCCCAGCCATTGTTATTATTCCTACCAGCCGTTCTACATGCAAACAATTTAAAACACTATAGTAAAAATTATTTATATTTTCTAGTCTGAGAGGTTCTGAATAGAACCTGTTTCCAAACAGTATGAATAATAACAATGGCTGGGCTGATGGGCAGTTCAGTGAGTTGGAGCCTTTGATTGCCCTGCCTCTGTATTACTGAATGAAAGAGAGCCCAGCCCTGAAATGAATCACCCTGATGATCTTCTAACCTCAACATAACAATGACGTAGGCAACCACCTTGGATGGACAATCAATGCAAGGTGTTAATCTCATCTCCTGAATGATCAATTTAACACAACTTTAAACACAGGGTTTTTTCTTGTTTCGATATTTAAATGTTGGAAAGGGTTGTGCCTATCTGAGTGTGTATATAATGGCCTTCTCCAGAGAAGGCCTTCTCCAGAGAAGGCCATTATTCTCAATAGAACTTTATACTGAGAGAGAACACACTTCCAAGGAGCTGATTTTGGATTGTTACCTTTGCTGTATTCTGAAAAATTTTTGTTGAGAAATTACTTGGAGCAAGATGGCATCTGCTACTGGTTCAAGGTAAGATATCTCTTTATTCATTCAATATATATATTACTGTAATTGTCTTGCTGTTAATAAAAATGTTATTAGTAGTTCTGCCAGACTTAGGAAGGTTGGAATTAGGGCAGCAGGCAATGTATTCCTATTGAAAGAGATTTAGAGGTCAAGGCTGCACCCTGTTTTAACTCTTAAAACCTCTACGGGCCACGGTGGCAGTATTGAGAATTTTGAAAAAAATACGTGCCCATTTTTAACTGCCTCCTACACCAACTCAGAAGCTAGGATATGCATATTATTAACACATTCGGATAGAAAACACTCTGAATTTTCTAAAACAGTTTGAATGGTGTCTGTAAGTATAACAAAACTCATATTGCAGGCAAAAACCTGAGAAAAATAGATTAAAAAAATGAGAATTTTGTGGCTGTACTATTTAGTGTCATTGTTTATTAGATACCATAGTGAGAAAGGATTCAGTTCGCAACTCCTACGGATTCCACTAGATGTCAGCGATCTTTATAAAGTTGTTTGAAGCTTCCATGATTAACAGGGAGCAAATTAGAATGCATTGAAGTTGACGTCCGTGGGATGTCGTCACTTCCATTATGGCCTGCACCTGCGCAATCATGAGACACGAGACATTTTTAAAAAACGTTTTTCTAGACACAGGTGAAGTCGGGTTGAAACATTACTGATGTTTCACGTTAAAAATGGCTCTAAAGATTGATGCTAAACAACGTTTGACATGTTTGAACAAACATAAATAGATTATTTTTGTAACTTTTTTAACTTTTTGCCGTGACTTCACACACCCCCCCCGCGCTACTTTTTAGTAGCCACCGAAGCGCTAACAACATGGAACAACTTGGAGTTATTTGGACATCAATTATGAACTTTGTCAAAAGAAACCACATTTGTTGTGGACCTGGAATTCCTGGAACTGCCAATGGATGAAGATAATCAAAGGTAATGGATTATTGACAATAGTATTATTGATATTACATGGTTACAAGATGATGCTAAGCTAATTAGGCTAGCTTATTGTTCTTAGCACAGCACCTGGTTTATTGCAACTTGTGATTTCCCAGTAAAGTTATTTTGAAATCTGGCAAGACAGTATCATTTACGAAATGTTAAACTATAATTATTTGAATGACAATATTATAATTTACCAATGTTTTCGAATAGTAATTTTGAAAATTGTAACGTTGTTCACCGGAAGCATTTCAGAGAAGAAAAAAATCAGAATTTCACCGCTACTGTAAAATGCGGTTTTTGGATATAAATATGAACTTGATGGAACAAAAAATGGATGTATTGTATAACATAATGTCCTAGGAGTGTCATCTGATGGAGATTGTCAAAGGTTGGTGCATAATTTTAGCTGGTTTCTGCTTTTGGTGACGCCTGACCTTGAATTGAAAATGGATGTTTGTACTTTTGTGGCTATGTACTGTCCTAACATAATCTAACTTTATGCTTTTGCCGTAAAGCCTCTTTGAAAATCGAACAATGTGGTTAGATTAAGGAGATGTTTATCTTTTAAATGGTGTAAAATAGTTGATTGTTTGAGAAATTGAAATTATTAGATTTTTGATGTTTTGAATTTCCAGCCTTGCTAGCAATCCCGTCTCAGGGTTCATTGCTAACCCGTGGCCTCAACAGGTTAACTGTATTGTTGGTTTAAGAGCTTGTATTCAGCATTTGACAGTAAGGTCACCTGTTGTATGTGACAAATTTAAATTTGATTTGTTTGGTAATAATGTATCCATTATTGTAATATTGCTATTCATTGTAA
The DNA here is from genome assembly GCF_901001165.1 of Salmo trutta. Lineage (NCBI taxonomy): Eukaryota > Metazoa > Chordata > Actinopteri > Salmoniformes > Salmonidae > Salmo > Salmo trutta. The sequence continues at coordinate 6,355,143 of NC_042971.1, read as the reverse complement.
ATGTTTGGAGGTCTATGTATCCATTATTGTAATATTGATCTTATTAAAGACAGCTGTATCATTTTTTTATTCATTTTGACATATTGTTTGGGACCACTTTTTTTGCTCTGTTTGAAGACTGTCAGCTTCTTGTCAGGAGAATCACTTAGCCTTTCAACTAATTTTCAAATGATAGGATGCCTATTTTAAAACACTTTCTCTACATTTCAAGATAGCAGTTAGTTAATTTTGAGCATATCAAAGACAGCTGCAACTTTATTTGATTAATTTTCACAATGTTTTTTTTTTCTCTGTCATTGAACCATGTTGAGCCGTGTGCCTGGTGATTGAACAGGTTTCCAGGTGTGTTTTTGAATATAGTTCTTAATGGCTTCAGTGGTGTGCTGGGGTCCATTGCTTGCTAAGGGGGAACCTCCCACCCGGGTTCAGCCAACAGGGGGCGCACCCAGCCCCTCTAGTTAAACTGAATGTCTCTCTCTCTCTCTCTCTCTCAGGCTATGAAAAAAGCCCCACCTCCTCTCGCTCAGCCATTCTAACAGTGGAAGCCAGGATCTGTGAGAAACTATGATAATAAACTGTGAACAATAATGAAGCCATGTTTGTCTGTGTGAGTGAGGATTTATTATTTAATTGTGTGATAACTTTAATTATGTGATCCATCCTCTGTTTCCTAACTGAATAAACATTTTAAGATAGCAGTTGGTTCAGTCTGATCATCTCATGTACTGTTGGAACTTTATTTGAATCCTTTTTCACAATTTTTATTTTTATTTTTTTATGACAAATTCCAGAGCCTCTGTATACATTTGTACACATTTTTTCCCCACTCTCTACTTTGTACAATGACAGAGAAAGTGGGACTCTGTCATTTTTTCTGACAAGTTCTCTCATTGATCTCAGGTTCAGCCACCAAGGGGGTCACCCACCCTCCATGAAAACTTTCATAGGCTCTCTTTCACTCAGTAATCATGTAACAAGTGGACAGGCTCCCAGAGGCAGGGCAATCAAAGGCTCCAAGTCACTGAAGTGCCCATCAGCCCAGCCATTGTTATTATTCCTACCAGCCGTTCTACAGTCCCTGAAGCGGGTTGATTAGTAGGTTGGAACCCCGTTAAAACAGACACTTTACAATGACGCAACAATCAGCGTTTGAGCTGGACACACTCATTTGGAACACTCATTTAGAACACTCCTTTAGAACGCTCGTTTAGAACGCTCCTTTAGAACACTCATTTAGAACGCTCTTTTAGAACGCTCGTTTAGAACGCTCTTTAAAACGGACAGTTACCAATGACGCAACAATCAGCGTTTGAGCTGGACACACTTCTTTTCAGAAACTATTTACACAAAACACACAGTCCTTACAAAGTTTATCTCCAGAATGTGAGCAGTTTATTTTTGGATGCAAATGGTTCAGATATTCACAGAAGTGTATATATATATATATATATATATATATATATATATATATATATATATATATATATATATAACAATCCAAAATCAGCTCCTTGGAAGTGTGTTCTCTCTCAGTATAAAGTTCTATTGAGAATGACTTCTCTGGAGAAGGCCATTATATACACACTCAGATAGGCACAACCCTTTTCAACATTTAAATATCGAAACAAGAAAAAAACCTGGGTTTAAAGTTGTGTTAAATTGATCATTCAGGAGATGAGATTAACACCTTGCATTGATTGTCCATCCAAGGTGGTTGCCTACGTCATTGTTATGTTGAGGTCAGAGGATCATCAGGGTGATTCATTTCAGGGCTGGGCTCTCTTTCATTCAGTAATACAGAGGCAGGGCAATCAAAGGCTCCAACTCACTGAACTGCTCATCAGCCCAGCCATTGTTATTATTCATACTTTTCAGAACCTCTCAGACTAGAAAATATAAATAAAATTTACTATAGTGTTTTAAATTGTTTGCATCTGTGACAACTTTCAACTTTCTCTCTCTCTCTCTCTCTCTCTCTCTCTCTCTCTGAAAAAAGACAACAGACATGACATTGACTCCTGAGTGATGAACTGTTGCCCACTCTATAGTCACCCTGGTTATTATATTTCACATAGATTGTCCATGCAAGGTTGTTGCCTAGGTGATTGAAGTTGGACACTCATCAGAGTCATTACAGTTTTTCTCAATTGCTAAAACACAATTTCTGAAACCTTGCTCCATTTCCTGAAAACATTAAACACAAAACCTCATCTTCAAGCACTATTTATATAACCTCTGACTCCTCTCCTCTCCTCATCTTCAAGCACTATTTACATAAACTCTAACTCCTCTCGCAAAATGAAACATTCACCTCAAAACAGTTTTACCTGTGTTCAAAATCAAACACTGCTCTCAAATCATAAACAAAGTGATCAAAATGATATACACTCTCAAGCAGTCAGTAAACAATACACCGAAAAATAGAAAACACATTGTTCAAAACATACAAAATTCTCAGGGAGAAGTACATTTTTAATCTAAAAAAATATTCATATTTTTCCGTCATTGTCTTTTGATGAACGAAAACATGTTCTATCATAGTAGCTCAAAATTGATCAGAAATATTGTCCCTCCTGAGGCAACGGGGGAAGAAGCCTCTTGTGTGCCCTATCCAGCCCTGACATGATTCCTCACCTATATCACCACAGGATAAATCCATGGCTTGCAGCAGATTTACTCTGGTGGAGGGTTGTCTATCATACACTGTCCATCTCCAAGAGGAGAAAAAACTCCTCAATTGGATTCAGGAAAGGCGAGTATGGAGGGAGGTACAAGTTCATAAACTGCCCATTGATGTTAAACCAATTCCCTTACCTGAGCAGCTCGCTGGAAACTGACATAGTGTGGGACAATCACATAGGTGGGGATGGGATTCTCATTTAGCTCTAGACCCTGCTGCTCTTGAACCTGCTGCTCAAATAAAATATATCTTAGATTGGCCATAAATGTTAGAAGGTGCTGGGTGTTATATGGCCCGAGTGTAACATGGTGATGTAGAACACCATGGTTGCTGATAGCAGCACAGATTGTGACATTGCCACCTCGTTGACCAGGGACTTCAACAATGGCCCCGCTGTCCAATCATGACAGATTTTGACTCATATTGAGTGATAAGACTGAGCTATTTAGAAAATCCCTTAGCCTTTCGACTAATTTTGGGTTAGTTGGACTAATTTTGGGTTAGTTCTCTCAAGAAGAACTAACCAATCTCAACATGACAGAAAGTAAGACAGGGAAACCAATCTCAACATGACAGAAAGTAAGACAGGAGAACCTATTTCAACATGACGGAGATTAAAGTCAGTCAGGAGTCCCTGACCTTATCTTCTCTCAAGAAGATGTCTGGTAGGCCCATTTAAATACCTTTTTTGGACATTTCAAGATAGCAGATGTTTGAGTTGGGTCTATTAACACAGCTGTGAGTTGTTAATTTTTTCATTTTTTCATTTTTGACAAAATGAGCACTCCTGGAAGTGACAGATTTTGACTCATATTGAGTGATAAGACTGAGCTATTTAGAAAATCCCTTAGCCTTTCGACTAATTTTGGGTTAGTTGGACTAATTTTGGGTTAGTTCTCTCAAGAAGAACTAACCAATCTCAACATGACAGAAAGTAAGACAGGGAAACCAATCTCAACATGACAGAAAGTAAGACAGGAGAACCTATTTCAACATGACAGAGAGTCAGTCAGGAGTCCCTGACCTTATCTTCTCTCAAGAAGATGTCTGGTAGGCCCATTTAAATACCTTTTTTGGACATTTCAAGATAGCAGATGTTTGAGTTGGGTCTATTAACACAGCTGTGTGTTGTTAATTTTTTCATTTTTTCATTTTTGACAAAATGAGCAGTCCTGGAAGTGACAGATTTTGACTCATATTGAGTGATAAGATTGAGCTATTTAAAAACACTTTTTCAACATTTCAAGGTAGCAGTTAGTTCAGTTTGATCTTATTCTCTTGACGTTACCCTAGGATAGGGGGCGCCACAGCGCATTTTGAAAAAAAATCGTTCCCATTTTCAACGGCCTACTAATCAAAGTCCGAAGCTAGGACATGCATATACTTATTTTATATGGATAGAAAACACCCTAAATTTTCTAAAACTGTTTGAATGGTGTCTGTGAGTATAACAGAACTCGTATGGCAGTCAAAACCCCGAGACCGATTGAACCAGGAAGTGGGAATCTGAATTGTCGACTCGACTTCACAGCCTTACCTATAATTCACAACGTGAAAAAATGATAATTGAGCACTTTCCAGTGCTTCCACTAGATGTCCCCAGTCTTTACAAAGTGTTTTGAGGGTTCTGCGGTCGAAACTCAGTGAAAGAGACGATGTGGCAATTGGTCACTGTAGTAGGGCCATCAGCATTGTGACGTCGGCGGCCGTGTCTGCCCCCACCTTTGGAAACCTTTTGAAACACAATGAAATCGTCCCACTCGAATCTGATTGGCTCTCTTGTTGAAACAGGCCCTGACGAGTATTTTATACAACGTTTGACATGTTTGAACGAACCTAACTAATAGCAAACAGTCATTTTGCGTTAGCCAGGTGCCGCGCACGGATCAACATTTGATTACAGCCTTAGGACGCGCTAACAACAGGAAGCTAATGGAACATAAAGCATGGACTTTTTCGACCGAAAATACATTTGTCATGGACCTGGAATATCGGGAAGTGCTTTCTGATGAAGACAACTAAAGGTGAGGGATTATTGGCGATATTATACAATATCAGATGTGATTTGCAATTTTTCAAAGATGGCGCCGAGCTAGGCTTTCGAGCTCGTTTTCTGGGTATCGCATCCCCGTTGATCTCAAAGTGTGATTACCCTGTAAAGTTAATTTAAAATCTGTTATGACAGGTGTTTTCAAGAGATGTTCATCTATAAATCTTAGATTGACAATATAAAAAAAAAAATTCGTTTTCGAATAGTAATTTATAAAATTGTAGCACTGTTTCCCGGGACGCATTTTATGGGAAAATAGTTAGTCAACGGCAGGTGCCGATGTAAAATGCTGTTTTTATATAGAAATATGACCTTTATTGAACAAAAGATTGCATGCTGTGTGTAACATGATGTCCTAGGTGTGTCATCTGATGAAGTTTGTAAAAGGTTAGTGCTGCATTTAGCTGTTTTTTGGTTATATGTGATGCATGTGCTTGGTTGGAAAATTCATATGATGCAATTTTTACAAAGTACTCCTCTAACATAATCTAATATTGTGCTTTTCCTGTAAAACCTTTTTGAAATCGGACAACGAGGGTCGATTCAAGAGAGGTGTATCTATAAAACGATATGAGACAGCCCTATATTTGAAAAAAAAAAAATTGAATTTCGTTATGCTAATGTCGCTAGGAGTATGCGCAAGAGGTTTTAAAGACAGCTGTATCATTTTTTTATTCATTTTGACATATTGTTTTTTGGACCACTTTTTTTGCTATGTTTGAAGGCTGTCAGCTTCTTCTCAGGAGGAGAATCACTTAGCCTTTCAACTAATTTTCAAATGATAGGATGCCTATTTAAAAACACTTTTTCAACATTTCAAGATAGCAGTTAGTTCAGTTTGATCTTATTAAAGACAAATGAATCCACTGTGTCTGCCTTTCCACTGTGAAGACAGGTTCTACTGCCCCCTGCTGTCTGTTGATGGTACTACTACTAGACACAGCGGCAGAATAAATTAAACTAGACATTTGTTTTCATCTCAAAACCAGAGAGCAACCGCTGTCCGGTGAAGTCCACACAAAGCTTATTGCATGTAACCAAACAGTTAGGTGACCTGCAGCACGGTCAAAGCAAAATATATGTTTCAGACATTTTAGGGACGACAAAACGACTATTGCTTTAAAACGACACAGAGAGTTCAGCACCTACAGTTACGATCTGTCTTTAATTTTGCCCTTTTTTAAAACCATAAATTTGGATTAGCACAGCTAACACAGCTAGCACAACTAACACAGCTAGCACAGCTAGCACAGCTAACGCAGCTAGCACAGCTAACACAGCTAGCACAGCTAACAGCTAACACAGCTAGCACAGCCAACACAATCAAAGGAAGCCAAATGCTCACTGGCTTCCCTTGCCTTCAACGCTACGGGCAGCAACAATGTTATACTCTTTATGTCCAGACAGCATCAGACAGGACTGAGACAGACTGTTTCACTGTCCAGACAGCATCAGACAGGACTGAGGCAGACTGTTTCACTGACCGGACAGCATCAGACAGGACTGAGACAGACTGTTTCACTGACCGGACAGCATCAGACAGGACTGAGACAGACTGTTTCACTGGCCAGACAGCATCAGACAGGACTGAGACTACCCCAAAGACAACGTGTGTGAAGCAAGAGCTTCCTGTGACAACCGGAAGTTGTTAAAAACAGCCTAGAGCTATTGTCATATGGCCACCTGCAGATAGTGAAAATTACTCAACTCAACCATGTGTCATTCAGTCAATTATTAAGGTAGAGACTTCTTATTCAGGATTCTGTTTATGTCTACCCCAAAGACAACGTGTGTTGAGTAAGAACGTCCTGTGACAACCGGAAGTGGTTAAAAACAGCCTAGAGCTTTTGTCATATTTCAACATGACGGAGAGTAAAGTCAGTCAGGAGTCCCTGACCTTGTCTTCTCTCAAGATGTCTGGTAGGCCCATTTAAATACCTTTTTTGGACATTTCAAGATAGCATATGTTTGAGTTGGGTCTATTAACACAGCTGTGAGCTGTTATTTTTTTCATTTTTTCATTTTTGACAAAATGATAATCCTGGAAGTGACAGATTTTGACTCATATTGAGTGATAAGACTGAGCTATTTAGAAAATCCCTTAGCCTTTCGACTAATTTTGGTTTAGTTGGACTAATTTTGGGTTAGTTCTCTCAAGAAGAACTAACCAATCTCAACATGACAGAAAGTAAGACAGGGAAACCAATCTCAACATGACAGAAAGTAAGACAGGAGAACCTATTTCAACATGACAGAGAGTCAGTCAGGAGTCCCTGACCTTATCTTCTCTCAAGAAGATGTCTGGTAGGCCCATTTAAATACCTTTTTTGGACATTTCAAGATAGCAGATGTTTGAGTTGGGTCTATTAACACAGCTGTGAGTTGTTAATTTTTTAATTTTTGACAAAATGAGCACTCTTGGAAGTGACAGATTTTGACTCATATTGAGTGATAAGACTGAGCTATTTAAAAACACTTTTTCAACATTTCAAGATAGCAGTTAGTTCAGTTTGATCTTATTAAAGACAGCTGTATATTCTTTTTTTTGACCCAAAAATATTCTATGTTCACGCCCACTTTTTTTGCACTATATTTGAAGGCTGTCAACTTCTTGCAATATTACAATAATGGATACATAGACCTCCAAACATTTACAATGAATAGCAATATTACAATAATGGATACATAGACCTACAAACATTTACAATGAATAGCAATATTACAATAATGGATACATAGACCTACAAACATTTACAATGAATAGCAATATTACAATAATGGATACATAGACCTACAAACATTTACAATGAATAGCAATATTACAATAACGGCTACATAGACCTCCAAACATTTACAATGAATAGCAATATTACAATAATGGATACATAGACCTACAAACATTTACAATGAATAGCAATATTACAATAATGGATACATAGACCTACAAACATTTACAATGAATAGCAATATTACAATAATGGATACATAGACCTACAAACATTTACAATGAATAGCAATATTACAATAATGGATACATGGATCTACAAACATTTACAATGAATAGCAATATTACAATAATGGATACATGGACCTACAAACATTTACAATGAATAGCAATATTACAGTAATGGATACATGGACCTCCAAACATTTACAATGAATAGCAATATTACAATAATGGATACATAGACCTACAAACATTTACAATGAATAGCAATATTACAATAATGGATACATAGACCTCCAAACATTTACAATGAATAGCAATATTACAATAATGGATACATAGACCTACAAACATTTACAATGAATAGCAATATTACAATAATGGATACATAGACCTACAAACATTTACAATGAATAGCAATATTACAATAATGGATACATAGACCTACAAACATTTACAATGAATAGCAATATTACAATAATGGATACATGGATCTACAAACATTTACAATGAATAGCAATATTACAATAATGGATACATAGACCTCCAAACATTTACAATGAATAGCAATATTACAATAATGGATACATAGACCTACAAACATTTACAATGAATAGCAATATTACAATAATGGATACATAGACCTACAAACATTTACAATGAATAGCAATATTACAATAATGGATACTTAGACCTCCAAACATTTACAATGAATAGCAATATTACAATAATGGATACATAGACCTACAAACATTTAAAATGAATAGCAATATATCAATAACGGCTACATAGACCTCCAAACATTTACAATGAATAGCAATATTACAATAATGGATACATAGACCTCCAAACATTTACAATGAATAGCAATATTACAATAACGGATACATAGACCTACAAACATTTACAATGAATAGCAATATTACAATAACGGATACATAGACCTACAAACATTTACAATGAATTGCAATATTACAATAATGGATACATAGACCTACAAACATTTACAATGAATAGCAATATTACAATAATGGATACATAGACCTCCAAACATTTACAATGAATAGCAATATTACAGTAATGGATACATAGACCTCCAAACATTTACAATAAATAGCAATATTACAATAATGGATACATAGACCTCCAAACATTTAAAATGAATAGCAATATTACAGTAATGGATACATAGACCTCCAAACATTTACAATGAATAGCAATATTACAATAATGGATACATGAGGTGTAAATAGTGAGGTATTGAATAGTGAGGTATTGAATAGTGAGGTGTAAATAGTGAGGTATTGAATAGTGAGGTATTGAATAGTGAGGTATTGAATAGTGAGGTATTGAATAGTGAGGTGTGAATAGTGAGGTATTGAATAGTGAGGTATTGAATAGTGAGGTGTAAATAGTGAGGTATTGAATAGTGAGGTGTAAATAGTGAGGTATTGAATAGTGAGGTATTGAATAGTGAGGTAAAAATAGTGAGGTATTGAATAGTGAGGTGTAAATAGTGAGGTGTTGAATAGTGAGGTATTGAATAGTGAGGTATTGAATAGTGAGGTGTAAATAGTGAGGTATTGAATAGTGAGGTGTAAATAGTGAGGTATTGAATAGTGAGGTATTGAATAGTGAGGTGTAAATAGTGAGGTGTAAATAGTGAGGTATTGAATAGTGAGGTATTGAATAGTGAGGTATTGAATAGTGAGGTGTAAATAGTGAGGTAAAAATAGTGAGGTATTGAATAGTGAGGTATAAATAGTGAGGTATTGAATAGTGAGGTATTGAATAGTGAGGTATTGAATAGTGAGGTATTGAATAGTGAGGTGTAAATAGTGAGGTATTGAATAGTGAGGTAAAAATAGTGAGGTGTAAATAGTGAGGTATTGAATAGTGAGGTGTAAATAGTGAGGTAAAAATAGTGAGGTATTGAATAGTGAGGTATTGAATAGTGAGGTGTAAATAGTGAGGTATTGAATAGTGAGGTATTGAATAGTGAGGTATTGAATAGTGAGGTGTAAATAGTGAGGTATTGAATAGTGAGGTATTGAATAGTGAGGTATTGAATAGTGAGGTGTAAATAGTGAGGTATTGAATAGTGAGGTATTGAATAGTGAGGTATTGAATAGTGAGGTATTGAATAGTGAGGTATTGAATAGTGAGGTGTAAATAGTGAGGTATTGAATAGTGAGGTATTGAATAGTGAGGTATTGAATAGTGAGGTATTGAATAGTGAGGTATTGAATAGTGAGGTGTAAATAGTGAGGTATTGAATAGTGAGGTAAAAATAGTGAGGTATTGAATAGTGAGGTGTAAATAGTGAGGTATTGAATAGTGAGGTGTAAATAGTGAGGTAAAAATAGTGAGATATTGAATAGTGAGGTATTGAATAGTGAGGTATTGAATAGTGAGGTATTGAATAGTGAGGTATTGAATAGTGAGGTGTAAATAGTGAGGTGTTGAATAGTGAGGTGTAAATAGTGAGGTATTGAATAGTGATGTATTGAATAGTGAGGTGTAAATAGTGAGGTGTTGAATAGTGAGGTGTAAATAGTGAGGTGTTGAATAGTGAGGTGTAAATAGTGAGGTATTGAATAGTGAGGTATTGAATAGTGAGGTATTGAATAGTGAGGTATTGAATAGTGAGGTGTTGAATAGTGAGGTGTAAATAGTGAGGTGTTGAATAGTGAGGTGTAAATAGTGAGGTATTGAATAGTGAGGTATTGAATAGTGAGGTGTAAATAGTGAGGTGTTGAATAATGAGGTGTAAATAGTGAGGTATTGAATAGTGAGGTATTGAATAGTGAGGTATTGAATAGTGAGGTGTGAATAGTGAGGTGTTGAATAGTGAGGTATTGAATAGTGAGGTGTAAATAGTGAGGTATTGAATAGTGAGGTGTAAATAGTAAGGTGTAAATAGTGAGGTGTAAATAGTGAGGTATTGAATAGTGAGGTGTAAATAGTGAGGTAAAAATAGTGAGGTATTGAACCCCGGGTAGATAATCAGTAGTACATACATTGTAAAACATCATCTTAATATCTGATATTGGGAGTAAACACCCTCGGAATAGAAAAGACAAGAGCGCGTCTTCCAGCCCACCAATAAATGACATAATTCAACCCTCCTGGTTAGTAAATTTACCTCGACATGCCCCTTGAGAAGGCGAGTGAGAGTGAAGTGAAGACACCAGCTGTTTAGCGGGGCTGAGTTGACTTCATGTGCGAGAAGGCAGAGCAGGTGGATGCTGGTTGATGAATGTACTGGGAAAATACGTTTTTCTAGACCAGAGATGACTGAATTAATGTTCAGGCTTATTGATAATCGTTATATTAATGAAGTGTAAAACATGAGCATAAAAACAGGTAATAATAAACATGAATCATCGTTATATTACTAAACATTGAATCATAATAATATTACTTTACAGTAATCTGTTAAATGCTTTTTCAGTCCTTCCTCTTGCGTTAGCAGTGTGTAAAGGGACAGAAAGTAGCGTGGGGAGTGGTGGTGTATCCAGGGAGAAAACTAATCTAATCTTCTGAAATTTAATTTGTGGTCTTATGCTCCCATCTACTACTAAAGTAGTAATTACTGAGAATTACTAGTTAATTTATCACTTACAATCATAAAATAACCACTTATACCATAACAAACAATTAAACTGACATAAACCAAAATCACTATATATGTAGTTATTTAGTTAATTACCAAATTGAGCCGGTCGGTCACATTTGAGAGTGAGGGAGATATATAGCATTTTGCATAAAAAAACATGATTTTTGTCTCTCTGAAATGAAACCATCAAGTGATAGATTTTAAACAAATCCTTGTCTGTGAGAGATGTAATAATTAATACATAATTTCTTTAAACAATAAAAGCTCATTTCTGTAAAGTGATATGTTGCGTTTTGGAATGAAACTCTTCTTATATTTCCCATCTGAGATCAGAGTAGATGAGAGATGTAATGTTTGTCTCTGTTGTGTTGAAGTCCAATCAAGCAGGAGAGACCAGCCTCCCCTGTACCCAGCTGTGTGTCCATGAAGAGTGACCGGTCTATGGTTCATCCTATAGAGTTTAGAGAGGGAGACTTTTCTACTGAACAAAGGTAAGAAGAACTCATGGGTCATGGTCAGTGAGTTAAACAACACTGTCTCTAGTCATTTCTCCTCTCCCATTTTCCCATTTCTTTTGGTTGTTTTCATAATCCATAGGCTAATCCTTTATTCCATTTTCATAGTCCTAAAACAATATTAAACAAACACAACGTTCCCTCCACGTGTGTGTGTGTGTGTGTGTGTGTGTGTGTGTGTGTGTGTGTGTGTGTGTGTGTGTGTGTGTGTGTGTGTGTGTGTGTACTGTAATCTCATGTTTTGTCTACAGAAACCAACAGGAGAGATCAGAGTCAGAGATTCTCAGTGGTCAGTCTTCCCAGAGTCATCAAACAGACCTGGACTCTATATTCAGTGTATGTGATCCTGTTATGTACATTTGTTTTTGTTTACCTCAAGTAAAGTCTGTCAATCATTCATTAATGTGTTAATGAGAAAGCATTTATTCTCTTGCTTAACTTATTTACTTGATTTATTTCAGTTGCTTGAAGAGAAAATTATGACATTTGTGAAGAACGAGCTGAAGATGTTCAAGAGGATTCTTAGTCCAGAACTCCCAAAAGGCTTTGAGAGTCAGAAGCAGGATGAGGAAGTGGTGGATGCTGAAGATGAGAAGCAGGAGAGCAGTGCCAGAGAGGGGGCTCTGAAGATCACACTGCACGTCCTGAGGAAAATGAACCAGAAGGAGCTTGCTGACACACTGGAGAACTGTAAGATCTGTCTGCCTCATGTTGAATGCTGTTTTAAAACATTTAAAAGCTGTAGCTAAAGTACAGCTAAAGTAGCTGTGTAACTCAATGATATTGTAGCAGCCTTAACACAACACCTAGTGACCTCATCAAGTAGCAGCAGGGATGTGTTGTGGTGATTAATTTAGAGAGAGAGAGAGAGAGAGAGAGGAGAGCAAGAGGAGAGCCAGAGGAGAGAGGAGAGCCAGAGGAGAGAGGAGAGCCACAGAGAGAGCCACAGGGAGAGCCACAGAGAGAGAGACAGAGAGAGAGAGACACAGGAAAACCTGGCTCCCTGTAGAGGAAAGGCTGTGCAACCACTGCACAACAGTAGAACCTGAGACGGAGCTGCATTTCCTGACAAAATGTAAAAAATATAAAACAATTAGAGAGTGTAATTTCCCCAAATTTGAAACCCTTATTCAAGGTTTCAAAGACTTCTCTGATGAGAGTAGGCTACCCGTCCTGTTGGGGGAGGACGCAGAGAGCTGTGGGTTGGCAGCGCACTACATTGCTGCCTGCCATAAGTTGAGGGACAGTGTCTGACAGACCAACCAACCAATCCCATTGACAGTTTTGATTCTTACTATTTTCATATTGTAAGGTTGGCAATATGTACATTGCTCCATCATGCCAATAAAGCGAATTGAATTGAGAGACAGAGGAGAGACAGAGGAGAGAGAGAGACAACATTAATAATACCAATAATAATATAATCAGTCACACCAGTCTGTAATGCATTATGAAAACATTTACACATTTATACAGTCAGATAAGAGAATAAATGATTATAATTTAAAATGTTATAACAGTCCTATAATACTGTAGTTATTAAAACAGACGTAATATTAATATCCTCTGTGTTATTTCTAGATTCAGATGAGCTTGCTGTGATTTGCCAACGTGAACTCAAATCTAATCTAAAGAAGAAGTTTCAATGTGTATTTGAGGGGATCGCTAAACAAGGAAACCCAACACTTCTCAATAAGATCTACACAGAGCTCTACATCACAGAGGGTGGAACAGGAGAGGTCAATAATGAACATGAGCTGAGACAGATTGAGACAACAACCAGGAAACAAGCAAGACCAGAGACTGCAGTCAAATGTAACGACATCTTCAAACCCTTAACCGGAAAAGACAAACGTATCAGAACTGTGCTGACAAAGGGAGTCGCTGGCATTGGAAAAACAGTCTCTGTGCAGAAGTTCATTCTGGACTGGGCTGAAGGAAAAGCAAATCAGGATGTTCAATTTGTGTTTTCATTCCCTTTCCGGGAGCTGAATTTGATGAAAGAGGACAAACACACTTTCATTGAACTTCTCAATCACTTCTCAATGGAAACCAAACAATCAGGAATCTCCATCTACAACAAGTACAAAGTTCTGTTCATCTTTGATGGTCTGGATGAGTGCCGACTGCCCCTAGACTTCCAGAATAACAAGATCTGTTGGGACGTCACAAAGTCAACCTCAGTGGATGTTCTGCTGACAAATCTCATCAAGGGAAATCTGCTTCCCTCTGCTCTCCTCTGGATAACTACCCGACCTGCAGCAGCCAATAGGATCCCTTCAGAGTGTGTTGACCAGGTGACAGAGGTACGAGGGTTCAATGACCCACAGAAGGAGGAGTACTTCAGGAAGAGATTCAGGGATGAGGACCTGGCCAACAGAATCATCTCACACATAAAGACATCAAGGAGCCTCCACATCATGTGCCACATTCCAGTCTTCTGTTGGATTTCTGCAACAGTCCTTGAACACATGCTGAAACATAAGAGAGAAGAGATGCCCAAGACTCTGACTGAGATGTACACACACCTTGTGGTGTTTCATACCAAACAGAAAAATGAACAGTGAGAGACAGAATAACAACATAAACATCCAGAAAAACTCATGTCAGAAATGTTATAAATTGATTTGCATTTTAATGAGGGAAATAAGTATTTGACCCCCTCTCAATCAGAAAGATTTCTGGCTCCCAGGTGTCTATTATACAGGTAACGAGCTGAGATTAGGAGCACACTCTTAAGTAAAGGGAGAAATGGAAGAAATGGAAGAAACACAAAAGAACTGTCAATCCCTACACTGGCTTCCTGTTAAGGCAAGGGCTGATTTCAAGGTTTTACTGCTAACCTACAAAGCATTACATGGGCTTGCTCCTACCTATCTTTCCGATTTGGTCCTGCCGTACATACCTACACGTACGCTACGGTCACAAGACGCAGGCCTCCTAATTGTCCCTAGAATTTCTAAGCAAACGGCTGGAGGTAGGGCTTTCTCCTATAGAGCTCCATTTTTATGGAATGGTCTGCCTACCCATGTGAGAGACGCAGACTCAGTCTCAACCTTTAAGTCTTTACTGAAGACTTATCTCTTCAGTAGGTCCTATGATTAAGTATAGTCTGGCCCAGGAGTGTGAAGGTGAACGGAAAGGCTGGAGCAACGAACCGCCCTTGCTGTCTCTGCCTTGTCGGTTCCCCTCTTCCCACTGGGATTCTCTGCCTCTAACCCTTTTACAGGGGCTGAGTCACTGACTTACTGGTGTTCTTCCATGCCGTCCATGGGAGGGGTGCGTCACTTGAGTAGGTTGAGCCACTGACGTGGTCTTCCTGTCTGGGTTGGCACCCCCCCCTTGGGTTGTGCCGTGGCGGACATCTTTGTGGGCTATACTCGGCCTTGTCTTCGGACGGTAAGTTGGTGGTTGTAGATATCCCTCTAGTGGTGTGGGGGCTGTGCTTTGGCAAAGTGGGTGGGGTTATATCCTGCCTGTTTGGCCCTGTCCGGGGGTATCATCGGATGGGGCCACAGTGTCTTCTGATCCCTCCTGTCTCAGCCTCCAGTATTTATGCTGCAGTAGTTTATGTGTCGGGGGGCTAGGGTCAGTCTGTTACATCTGGAGTATTCTCTTGTCTTATCCGGTGTCCTGTGTGAATGTAAATATGCTCTCTCTAATTCTCTCTTTCTTTCTTTCTTTCTCTCGGAGGACCTGAGCCCTAGGACTACCTGGCATGATGACTCCTTGCTGTCCCCAGTCCACCTGGCCATGCTGCTGCTCCAGTTTCAACTGTTCTGCCTGCGGCTACGGAACCCTGACCTGTTCACCGGACGTGCTTGTTGCACCCTCGACAATTACTATGATTATTATTATTTGACCATGCTGGTCATTTACGAACATTTTAACATCTTGACTATGTTCTGTTATAATATCCACCCGGCACAGCCAGAAGAGGACTGGCCACCCCTCATAGCCTGGTTCCTCTCTAGGTTTCTTCCTAGGTTTTTGGCCTTTCTCAGGAGTTTTTCCTAGGGAGTTTTTCCCAGCCACCGTGCTTCTTTCACATGCATTGCTTGCTGTTTGGGGTTTTAGGCTGGGTTTCTGTACAGCACTTTGAGATTTCAGCTGATGTACGAAGGGCTATATAAATAAATTTGAATTTGAATACCTCTCGGCCTGGGGCTCCATGCAAGATCTCACCTCGTGGAGTTGCAATGATCATGAGAACGGTGAGGAATCAGCCCAGAACTCCACGGGGGGATCTTGTCAATGATCTCAAGGCAGCTGGGACCATAGTCACCAAGAAAACAATTGGTAACACACTACGCCGTGAAGGACTGAAATCCTGCAGCGCCCGCAAGGTCCCCCTGCTCAAGAAAGCACATATACATGCCCGTCTGAAGTTTGCCAATGAACATCTGAAGGACTCAGAGGACAACTGGTGAAAGTGTTGTGGTCAGATGAGACCAAAATGGAGCTCTTTGACATCAACTCAACGCGCCGTGTTTGAAGGAGGAGGAATGCTGCCTATGACCACAAGAACACCATCTCCACCGTCAAACATGGAGGTGGAAACATTATGCTTTGGGGGTGTTTTTCTGCTAAGGGGACAGGACAACTTCACTGCATCAAAGGGACGATAGACGGGGCCATGTACCGTCAAATCTTGGGTGAGAACCTCCTTCCCTCAGCCAGGGCATTGAAAATGGATTGTGGATGGGTATTCCAGCATGACAGAGACCCAAAACACACGGCCAAGGCAACAAAGGAGTGGCTCAAGAAGAAGCACATTAAGTTCCTGGAATGGCCTAGCCAGTCTCCAGACCTTAATCCCATAGAAAATATGTGGAGGGAGATGAAGTTTCAAGTTGCCAAACGTCAGCCTTGAAACCTTAATGACTTGGAGAAGATCTGCAAAGAGGAGTGGGACAAAATCCCTCCTGAGATGTGTGCAAACCTGGTGGCCAACTACAAGAAACGTCTGACCTCTGTGATTGCCAACAAGGGTTTTGCCACCAAGTACTAAGTAATGTTTTGCAGAGGGATCAAATACTTATTTCCCACATTAAAATGCAAATAATTGTATAACATTTTTGACATGTGTTTTTTCTGGATTTTTTTGCTGTTATTCTGTCTCTCACTGTTCAAATAAACCTACCATTCAAATTATAGACTGATAATTTTTTTGTAAGTGGGCAAACATACAAAATCAGCAGGTGATCAAATGCTTCATACTCGTCGCTAAACCCACTGGCTCCAGGTCATCTACAAGACCCTGCTAGGTAAAGTCCCCCCTTATCTCAGCTCGCTGGTCACCATAGCAGCACCCACCTGTAGCACGCGCTCCAGCAGGTATATCTCCCTGGTCACTCCCAAAGCCAATTCCTCCTTCGGCCGCCTCTTCTTCCAGTTCTCTGCTGCCAATGACTGGAACGAACTACAAAAATCTCTAAAACTGGAAACACTTATCTCCCTCACTAGCTTTAAGCACCAGCTGTCAGAGCAGCTCACAGATCACTGCACCTGTACATAGCCCATCTATAATTTAGCCCAACTACCTCTTCCCCTACTGTATTTATTTATTTATTTAGCTCCTTTGCACCCCATTATTTCTACTTTGCACTTTCTTCCACTTCCACTGCATCTTCCACTGCAAAACACTGTCTGTCTTTTGACTGATACTGCTTTTAAACTGGTCTGGTCAGTCTACTCAAATATTTGTACTATACATGTTTCTATCTGCAGGCAAAACTTTGATCATTTGTAATTTATAATATGATACATTAATTTCTGAATAGGTATCACAGGTATCATTTTAATACAACCTGTCTGTCATTGTATTTCTTCTGTGTTGGCAGACTCACTGGCTGTAAACTCACAGACACATCCTGTAAAGTGTTGGCCTCAGTTCTCAGTTCAAACCCATCACACCTGAGAGAGCTGGACCTGAGTAACAATGACCTGAAGGATTCAGGAGTGAAGCTGCTCTCTGCTGGACTGGGGAATCCCCACAGTAAACTGGAGACTCTGAGGTCAGTATTCCTGTAGTTGGTCAACAAGTGTTTTGTTGTAGCCTCTGTTATTGGTAATGGTGAGAGGTTAGCATGTTTTGTTGTAGCCTCTGTTATTGGTAATGGTGGGAGGTTAGCAAGTTTTGTTGTATCCTCTGTTATTGGTAATGGTGAGAGGTTAGCATGTTTTGTTGTAGTCTCTGTTATTGGTAATGGTGAGAGGTTAGCATGTTTTGTTGTAGTCTCTGTTATTGGTAATGGTGGGAGGTTAGCATGTTTTGTTGTAGTCTCTGTTATTGGTAATGGTGAGAGGTTAGCATGTTTTGTTGTAGCCTCTGTTATTGGTAATTGTGAGAGGTTAGCATGTTTTGTTGTAGTCTCTGTTATTGGTGATGGTGAGAGGTTAGCATGTTCGGTTGTAGCCTCTGTTATTGGTAATGGTGAGAGGTTAGCATGTTTTGTTGTAGTCTCTGTTATTGGTAATGGTGAGAGGTTAGCATGTTTTGTTGTAGTCTCTGTTATTGGTAATGGTGAGAGGTTAGCATGTTTTGTTTGTATTTTTCTAAATGGTGAAACAAATGTGTATGAAAATATTCTCAAATAAAATTGTGTCTTCTTTTCTCCCCCGAGGGAGATGTGGTGCCTGGGGGAAAAGGGAGAGCAGGACCTGCTTCCTGCTTGGAGATGTGGTGCCTGGGGGAAAAGGGAGAGCAGGACCTGCTGCCTGCTTGGAGATGTGGTGCCTGGGGAAAAGGGAGAGCAGGACCTGCTGCCTGCTTGGAGATGTGGTGCCTGGGGGAAAAGGGAGAGCAGGACCTGCTGCCTGCTTGGAGATGTGGTGCCTGGGGGAAAAGGGAGAGCAGGACCTGCTGCCTGCTTGGAGATGTGGTGCCTGGGGGAAAAGGGAGAGCAGGACCTGCTGCCTGCTTGGAGATGTGGTGCCTGGGGGAAAAGGGAGAGCAGGACCTGCTGCCTGCTTGGTGACTGTAGCTTCTTTCTCTGCGTTCATGTGGTTCTCACGAAGCTCACATGCCAGATCCATCATGAAATCTCTCCTGCTGACTGTCTTGTCAAGGCATTGCTTGTACAACACGTGTTGATAGCAGCCATGTTGAGCACATTGTAGAACACTGCAACAGTCCAGCAGCAAGTACCTCATTTTACAGAGTCTTGCCATCTAATATGAATGTAACATAATAGAAGGGGATACTAATTGGTGTCTGTCAGATGGAAGGCTGTCTGTATATGGTAGAGATACTGTATATACTGTAATGACCTGGCTAGATAATAAAGGGGATACTAGTTGGTGTCTGTATATGGTAGAGATACTGTATATACTGTAATGACCTGGATAGATCATAAAGGGGATACTAGTTGGTGTCTGTATATGGTAGAGATACTGTATATACTGTAATGACCTGGCTAGATCATAAAGGGGATACTAGTTGGTGTCTGTATACGGTAGAGATACTGTATATACTGTAATGACCTGGCTAGATCATAAAGGGGATACTAGTTGGTGTCTGTATATGGTAGAGATACTGTATATACTGTAATGACCAGGCTAGATCATAAAGGGGATACTAGTTGGTGTCTGTATATGGTAGAGAAACTGTATATACTGTAATGACCTGGCTAGATCATAAAGGGGATACTAGTTGGTGTCTGTATATGGTAGAGATACTGTATATACTGTAATGACCTGGCTAGATCATAAAGGGGATACTAGTTGGTGTCTGTATATGGTAGAGATACTGTATATACTGTAATGACCTGGCTAGATCATAAAGGGGATACTAGTTGGTGTCTGTATATGGTAGAGAAACTGTATATACTGTAATGACCTGGCTAGATCATAAAGGGGATACTAGTTGGTGTCTGTATATGGTAGAGATACTGTATATACTGTAATGACCTGGCTAGATCATAAAGGGGATACTAGTTGGTGTCAGTATATGGTAGAGATACTGTATATACTGTAATGACCTGGCTAGATCATAAAGGGGATACTAGTTGGTGTCTGTATATGGTAGAGATACTGTATATACTGTAATGACCTGGCTAGATCATAAAGGGGATACTAGTTGGTGTCTGTATATGGTAGAGAAACTGTATATACTGTAATGACCTGGCTAGATCATAAAGGGGATACTAGTTGGTGTCTGTATATGGTAGAGATACTGTATATACTGTAATGACCTGGCTAGATCATAAAGGGGATACTAGTTGGTGTCTGTATATGGTAGAGATACTGTATATACTGTAATGACCTGGCTAGATCATAAAGGGATACTAGTTGGTGTCTGTATATGGTAGAGATACTGTATATACTGTAATGACCTGGCTAGATCATAAAGGGGATACTAGTTGGTGTCTGTATATGGTAGAGATACTGTATATACTGTAATGACCTGGCTAGATCATAAAGGGGATACTAGTTGGTGTCTGTATATGGTAGAGATACTGTATATACTGTAATGACCTGGCTAGATCATAAAGGGGATACTGGTTGGTGTCTGTATATGGTAGAGAAACTGTATATACTGTAATGACCTGGCTAGATCATAAAGGGGATACTAGTTGGTGTCTGTATATGGTAGAGATACTGTATATACTGTAATGACCAGGCTAGATCATAAAGGGGGTACTAGTTGGTGTCTGTATATGGTAGAGATACTGTATATACTGTAATGACCAGGCTAGATCATAAAGGGGATACTAGTTGGTGTCTGTATATGGTAGAGATACTGTATATACTGTAATGACCTGGCTAGATCATAAAGGGGATACTAGTTGGTGTCTGTATATGGTAGAGATACTGTATATACTGTAATGAACTGGCTAGATCATAAAGGGGATACTGGTTGGTGTCTGTATATGGTAGAGATACTGTATATACTGTAATGACCTGGCTAGATCATAAAGGGGATACTAGTTGGTGTCTGTATATGGTAGAGATACTGTATATACTGTAATGACCTGGCTAGATCATAAAGGGGATACTAGTTGGTGTCTGTATATGGTAGAGATACTGTATATACTGTAATGACCTGGCTAGATCATAAAGGGGATACTAGTTGGTGTCTGTATATGGTAGAGATACTGTATATACTGTAATGACCTGGCTAGATCATAAAGGGGATACTAGTTGGTGTCTGTATATGGTAGAGATACTGTATATACTGTAATGACCTGGCTAGATCATAAAGGGGATACTAGTTGGTGTCTGTATATGGTAGAGATACTGTATATACTGTAATGAACCGGGCTAGATCATAAAGGGGATACTAGTTGGTGTCTGTATATGGTAGAGATACTGTATATACTGTAATGACCTGGCTAGATCATAAAGGGGATACTAGTTGGTGTCTGTATATGGTAGAGATACTGTATATACTGTAATGACCTGGCTAGATCATAAAGGGGATACTAGTTGGTGTCTGTATATGGTAGAGATACTGTATATACTGTATTGACCTGGCTAGATCATAAAGGGGATACTAGTTGGTGTCTGTATATGGTAGAGAAACTGTATATACTGTAATGAACTGGCTAGATCATAAAGGGGATACTGGTTGGTGTCTGTATATGGTAGAGATACTGTATATACTGTAATGACCTGGCTAGATCATAAAGGGTATACTAGTTGGTGTCTGTATATGGTAGAGAAACTGTATATACTGTAATGACCTGGCTAGATCATAAAGGGGATACTAGTTGGTGTCTGTATATGGTAGAGAAACTGTATATACTGTAATGACCTGGCTAGATCATAAAGGGGGATACTAGTTGGTGTCTGTATATGGTAGAGATACTGTATATACTGTAATGACCTGGCTAGATCATAAAGGGGATACTAGTTGGTGTCTGTATATGGTAGAGATACTGTATATGCTGTAATGACCTGGCTAGATCATAAAGGGGATACTAGTTGGTGTCTGTGTATGGTAGAGATACTGTATATACTGTAATGACCTGGATAGATCATAAAGGGGATACTAGTTGGTGTCTGTATATGGTAGAGATACTGTATATACTGTAATGACCAGGCTAGATCATAAAGGGGATACTAGGTGGTGTCTGTATATGGTAGAGATACTGTATATACTGTAATGACCTGGCTAGATCATAAAGGGGATACTAGTTGGTGTCTGTATATGGTAGAGATACTGTATATACTGTAATGACCTGGCTAGATCATAAAGGGGATACTAGTTGGTGTCTGTATATGGTAGAGATACTGTATATACTGTAATGACCTGGCTAGATCATAAGGGGATACTAGTTTGGTGTCTGTATATGGTAGAGATACTGTATATACTGTAATGACCTGGCTAGATCATAAAGGGGATACTAGTTGGTGTCTGTATATGGTAGAGATACTGTATATACTGTAATGACCTGGCTAGATCATAAAGGGGATACTAGTTGGTGTCTGTATATGGTAGAGATACTGTATATACTGTAATGACCTGGCTAGATCATAAAGGGGATACTAGTTGGTGTCTGTATATGGTAGAGATACTGTATATACTGTAATGGCCTGGCTAGATCATAAAGGGGATACTAGTTGGTGTCTGTATATGGTAGAGATACTGTATATACTGTAATGACCTGGCTAGATCATAAAGGGGATACTAGTTGGTGTCTGTATATGATAGAGATACTGTATATACTGTAATGACCTGGCTAGATCATAAAGGGATACTAGTTGGTGTCTGTATATGGTAGAGATACTGTATATACTGTAATGACCTGGCTAGATCATAAAGGGGATACTAGTTGGTGTCTGTATATGGTAGAGATACTGTATATACTGTAATGACCTGGCTAGGCTAGTCAACTTTGTGTGTTCACTGTTCCTAGCAGGCTAGTCTTCTTTGCAATCAACTTGTCTGACAGGGAATTGATGTGAAGAAGTTGTCCATGGTCACAATTCTGCCTTTGTCCATGTAAGGCTCCACGTGACTCAAAACCACAGTCTCAGACAGTCACCCACTGGCCTGGTTTCATCTTTCCCCAGACATGGAAAGACCTTGAGCAAGTTGGTTTCGACATCTGCGGCTAACCAGAACTGAAGTCACATGCACCACGATCAGTTTCTATCTGGTTTCTATTGGCCGTTCATCCATTGACGACAGAATAGCAGATTTTAATTTGATTGTGTTAATAGTTTTTGCTTAGTTGCCAGATCAATGCTGCTGCTGGAGTGGTCATGTGATTAAAACATGGACAACACGGATATTGTTGAAGAAAAATTGAACTTTGGAAATAAAGCTGCACCTCTTGAATGTTGAGAGTTATTTGATAAAGGTAAGTGTCATAGAAACTGCAGAATCTGCTCTTTCAGATACAGTACTATATAGAAATCACAATGTTTTACCTGCTGAATATGCTCTTTCAGATACAGTACTATATAGAAATCACAATGTTTAACCTGCTGAATATGCTCTTTCAGATACAGTACTATATAGAAATCACAATGTTTAACCTGCTGAATATGCTCTTTCAGATACAGTACTATATAGAAACACAATGTTTAACCTGCTGAATATGCTCTTTCAGATACAGTACTATATAGAAACACAATTTTTAACCTGCAGAATCTGCTCTTTCAGATACAGTACTATATAGAAATCACAATGTTTAACCTGCAGAATCTGCTCTTTCAGATACAGTACTATATAGAAATCACAATGTTTAACCTGCTGAATATGCTCTTTCAGATACAGTACTATATAGAAACACAATGTTTTACCTGCAGAATCTGCTCTTTCAGATACAGTACTATATAGAAACAATGTTTTACCTGCAGAATCTGCTCTTTCAGATACAGTACTATATAGAAATCACAATGTTTTACCTGCAGAATCTGCTCTTTCAGAAACAGTATTATATAGAAATCACAATGTTTTACCTGCATGTGACTCTGAAGGAGGATTTGATAAAGAGATGCTCCTTTTCCTGCATCTGTCAATTACAAGATGCTCACATCTCTTCATGTTCAATATGACAACTGATAGGCCTAATATTGTCACTCATCAGATTATTGTAAATGTAATCTTGTCTACAGGCTAACTAAGCTGATCAGGATAACTCTTATCATGTGTGAAATTAGTTTTGGTATAGTTTAGGAGTAGTGTCGATGGGCAGGCTGATCAGGCTAACTCTTATCATGTGTGAAATTAGTTTTGGTACAGTTTAGGAGTAGTGTCGATGGCCAGCTGATCAGGATAACTCTTATCATGTGTCGATGGGCCGGCTGTGAAGGTTGACTGTTTATCATTTGTTTCCCCTCATCAACTTGGACAGAGTCCAGGAACATGTTTATACATTACTCTAAAGGCCTACTGTAACTCATAGCATATGTTCATTTCCTTACAATACATGTGATTAGTGGTTAGAGTTTACAGTCCATAAAACAGACCCACAACAGTTTATTTGTGGAAAGTAAAACATAAAAGAGAATATTATTAACCCACAAGAGGTGTGGTCAAATGATTTGCTGCTGATCAATAGGCATAACACAAACTCATCACTACACTGTTGTCTTTCTACATTAAATCAACCTCTACACCTCATCAATACACTTGTTTCTACATTAATCAACCTCTACACCTCATCAATACACTATTGTTCTACATTAAATAGCAACCTCTACACCTCATCAATACACTATTGTTCTACATTAATCAACCTCTACACCTCATCAATACACTATTGTTCTACATTAAATCAACCTCTACACCTCATCAATACACTATTGTTCTACATTAAATCAACCTCTACACCTCATCACTACACTATTGTTCTACATTAAATCAACCTCTACACCTCATCACACTGTTGTCTTTCTACATTAAATCAACCTCTACACCTCATCACACTGTTGTCTTTCTACATTAAATCAACCTCTACACCTCATCAATACACTATTGTTCTACATTAAAATCAACCTCTACACCTCATCACTACACTATTGTTCTACATTAAATCACCTCTACACCTCATCACTACACTATTGTTCTACATTAAATCAACCTCTACAACCTCATCAATACACTATTGTTCTACATTAAACAACCTCTACACTCATCATACCTATTGTTCTACATTAAATCAACCTCTACACCTCATCACTACACTATTGTTCTACATTAAATCAACCTCTACACCTCATCAATACACTATTGTTCTACATTAAATCAACCTCTACAACCTCATCAATACACTATTGTTCTACATTAAATCAACCTCTACACCTCATCACTACACTATTGTTCTACATTAATCAACCCTCTACACCATCATCAATACACTATTGTTCTACATTAAATCACCTCTACCACCTCATCACTACACTATTGTTCTACATTAAATCAAACCTCTACACCCTCATCACTACACTATTGTTCTACATTAATCAACCTCTACACCTCATCACTACACTTATGTTCTACATTAAATCAACCTCTACACCTCATCAACACACTATTGTTCTACATTAAATCAACACCTCTACACCTCATCACCTGGTTGTCTTTCTACATTAAATCAACCTCTACACATCATCACACTGTTGTCTTTCACATTAAATCAACCTCGACACCTCATCAATACACTATGTTCTACATTAAATCAACCTCTACACCTCATCACTACACTATTGTTCTACATTAATCAACCTCTACACCTCATCAATACACTATTGTTCTACATTAAATCAAACTCTACAACCTCATCAATACACTATTGTCTACATTAAATCAACCTCTACACCTCATCAATACACTATTGTTCTACATTAAATCAACCTCTACACCTCATCAATACACTATTGTTCTACATTAAATCAACCTCTACACCTCATCAATACACTATTGTTCTACATTAAATCAACCTCTACACCTCATCAATACACTATTGTTCTACATTAAATCAACCTCTACACCTCATCACTACACTATTGTTCTACATTAAATCAACCTCTACACCTCATCAATACACTATTGTTCTACATTAAATCAACCTCTACACCTCATCACTACACTATTGTTCTACATTAAATCAACCTCTACACCTCATCACTACACTATTGTTCTACATTAAATCAACCTCTACACCTCATCACTACACTGTTGTCTTTCGACATTAAATCAACCTCTACACCTCATCACTACACTATTGTTCTACATTAAATCAACCTCTACACCTCATCAATACACTATTGTTCTACATTAAATCAACCTCTACACCTCATCACTACACTATTGTTCTACATTAAATCAACCTCTACACCTCATCACTACACTATTGTTCTACATTAAATCAAACTCTACACCTCATCAATACACTATTGTTCTACATTAAATCAACCTCTACACCTCATCAATACACTATTGTTCTACATTAAATCAACCTCTACAACCATCATCTAATACACTATTGTTCTACATTAAATCAACCTCTACACCATCATCGAATACACTATGTTCTACATTAAATCAACCTCTACACCTCATCAATACACTATTGTTCTACATTAAATCAACCTCTACACCTCATCACTACACTATTGTTCTACATTAAATCAACCTCTACACCTCATCACTACACTATTGTTCTACATTAAATCAACCTCTACACCTCATCATACACTATTGGTTCTACATATAGATCAGCTCTACACCTCATCAATACACTATATGTTCTACATAAATCCACCTCTGACACTCTCATCAATACACTATTGTTCTACATTAAATCATCCTCTACCCGTCAATCACTATCCTCTATTGTTCTACATTAAATCAACCTTCCTACACCTCATCACTACACTATGGTTCTAGTAAATCACCTCTAACCCTCATCACTACACTATTGTTTCTACATTAAATCAACCTCTACACCTCCATCACTACACTATTGTTCTACATTAAATCAACCTCTACACCTCATCAATACACTATTGTTCTACATTATCACCCTCTTCACCCCTCCTTAGTCATTCAGTTAGGCCTCATTTGGGGGGCGGCAGGTAGCCTAGTGGTTAGAGTGGAGGGAGGCAGGTAGCCTAGTGGTTAGAAGTGGAGGGGAGGCAGGTAGCCTAGTGGTTAGAGGGGAGGGGCGGCAGGTAGCCTAGTAGTTAGAGTGGAGGGGCGGCAGGTAGCCTAGCGGTTAGAGTGGAGGGGAGGCAGGTAGCCTAGTGGTTAGAGTGTAGGGGCAGCAGGTAGCCTAGTGGTTAGAGTGGAGGGACGGCAGGTAGCCTAGTGGTTAGAGTGGAGGGACGGCAGGTAGCCTAGTGGTTAGAGTGGAGGGGAGGCAGGTACCCTAGTGGTTAGAGTGGAGGGGCGGCAGGTAGCCTAGTGGTTAGAGTGTAGGGGCAGCAGGTAGCCTAGTGGTTAGAGTGGAGGGACGGCAGGGAGCCTAGTGGTTAGAGTGTTGAGGAGGCAGGTAGCCTAGTGGTTAGAGTGGAGGGACGGCAGGTAGCCTAGTGGTTAGAGTGGAGGGGAGGCAGGTAGCCTAGTGGTTAGAGTGGAGGGGAGGCAGGTAGCCTAGTGGTTAGAGTGTAGAGGCGGCAGGTAGCCTAGTGGTTAGAGTGTAGAGGTGGCAGGTAGCCTAGTGGTTAGAGTGTTGAGCCAGTACTTGAAAGGTTGCTCGATCGAATCCCTGAGCTGAGAAGGTAAAAATCTGTTGTTCTGCCCCTGAACAAGGCAGTTAACCCACGGTAGGCCGTCATTGAAAATAAGAATTTGTTCTTAAATGATTTGCCTAGTTAAATAAAGGTAAAAACTTATATTATCATATAAGGTGCACAATTATGGCCCATTTATTCAGTGAGGAAAGGGAGACTCATTAGTGGCTGGCTGGGTACCAAGGTCCAACAGCACATTGTCTTGGTGGGCTAAGGTAGTAGGTGGGAAAAAAACTGGTCAAAAGGCTCTTTTCTGTTCTTGATTTCAAATTCGGAAAATGAGCAGTGTAAAATACAAACATTTAGGAAAAGTCAGGGAGCAGGTCTGATTCTAGTGTTAAAAGTCAGCGAGCAAGACTGATTCTAGTGTTAAAAGTCAGGGAGCAGGACTGATTCTAGTGTTAAAAGTCAGCGAACAGGACTGATTCTAGTGTTAAAAGTCAGGGAGCAGGACTGATTCTAGTGTTAAAAGGCAGGGAGCAGGACTGATTCTAGTGTTAAAGTTCAGGGAGCAGGACTGATTCTAGCGTTAAAGTCAGGGAGCAGGTCTGATTCTAGTGTTAAAAGGCAGGGAGCAGGACTGATTCTAGTGTTAAAAGTCAGGGAGCAGGACTGATTCCAGTGTTAAAAGTCAGGGAGCAGTACTGATTCTAGTGTTAAAAGTCAGGGAGCAGGACTGATTCTAGTGTTAAAAGTCAGGGAGCAGGACTGATTCTAGTGTTAAAAGTCAGGGAGCAGAACTGATTCTAGTGTTAAAAGTCAGGGAGCAGCACTGATTCTAGTGTTAAAAGTCAGGAAGCAGGACTGATTCTAGTGTTAAAAGTCAGGGAGCAGGACTGATTCTAGTGTTAAAAGTCAGGGAGCAAATCTGATTTTAGTGTTAAAAGTCAGGGAGCAGGTCCGATTCTAATGTTGAAAGTCAGGGAGAAGGACTGATTCTAGTGTTAAAAGTCAGGGAGCAGGTCTGATTCTAGTGTTAAAAGTCAGGGAGCAGGACTGATTCTAGTGTTAAAAGTCAGGGAGCAGAACTGATTCTAGTGTTAAAAGTCAGGGAGCAGAACTGATTCTAGTGTTAAAAGTCAGGGAGAAGGACTGATTCTAGTGTTAAAAGTCAGGGAGCAAATCTGATTTTAGTGTTAAAAGGCAGGGAGCAGGACTGATTCTAGTGTTAAAAGTCAGGGAGCAGGACTGATTCCAGTGTTAAAAGTCAGGGAGCAGTACTGATTCTAGTGTTAAAAGTCAGGGAGCAGGACTGATTCTAGTGTTAAAAGTCAGGGAGCAGGACTGATTCTAGTGTTAAAAGTCAGGGAGCAGAACTGATTCTAGTGTTAAAAGTCAGGGAGCAGCACTGATTCTAGTGTTAAAAGTCAGGAAGCAGGACTGATTCTAGTGTTAAAAGTCAGGGAGCAGGACTGATTCTAGTGTTAAAAGTCAGGGAGCAAATCTGATTTTAGTGTTAAAAGTCAGGGAGCAGGTCCGATTCTAATGTTGAAAGTCAGGGAGAAGGACTGATTCTAGTGTTAAAAGTCAGGGAGCAGGTCTGATTCTAGTGTTAAAAGTCAGGGAGCAGGACTGATTCTAGTGTTAAAAGTCAGGGAGCAGAACTGATTCTAGTGTTAAAAGTCAGGGAGCAGAACTGATTCTAGTGTTAAAAGTCAGGGAGCAGGACTGATTCTAGTGTTAAAAGTCAGGGAGCAAATCTGATTTTAGTGTTAAAAGTCAAGGAGCAGGTCCGATTCTAATGTTGAAAGTCAGGGAGAAGGACTGATTCTAGTGTTAAAAGTCAGGGAGCAGGTCTGATTCTAGTGTTAAAAGTCAGGGAGCAGGACTGATTCTAGTGTTAAAAGTCAGGGAGCAGGACTGATTCTAGTGTTAAAAGTCAGGGAGCAGGACTGATTCTAGTGTTAAAAGTCAGAGAGCAGGTCTGATTCTAGTGTTAAAAGGCAGAGAGCAGGTCTGATTCTGGTGTTAAAAGGCATGGAGCAGGACTGATTCTAGTGTTAAAAGTCAGGAGCAGACTGATTCTAGTGCTAAAAGTCAGGGAGCAGACTGATTCTAGTGTTAAAAGTCAGGGAGCAGGACTGATTCTAGTGTTAAAAGTCAGGGAGCAGGACTATTTCTAGTGTTAAAAGTCAGGGAGCAAATCTGATTCTAGTGTTAAAAGTCAGGGAGCAGGACTGATTCTAGTGTTAATAGTCAAGGAGCATGTCCGATTCTAATGTTGAAAAGTCAGTGGAGAAGGACTGATTCTAGTGTTAAAAGTCAGGGAGCAGGTCTGATTCTAGTGTTTAAAAGTCAGGGAGCAGGACTGATTCTAGTGTTAAAAGTCAGTGAGCAGGACTGATTCTAGTGTTAAAAGTCAGAGAGCATTGACTGATTCTAGTGTTAGGAAAGTCGGGGAGAGGACTGATTCTAGTGTTAAAAGTCAGGGAGCAGGACTGATTCTAGTGTTAAAAGTCAGGGAGCAGGACTGATTCTAGTGTTAAAAGTCAGAGAGCAGGACTGATTCTAGTGTTAAAAGTCAGGGAGCAGGACTGATTCTAGTGTTAAAAGTCAGGGAGCAGGACTGATTCTAGTGTTAAAAGTCAGGGAGCAGGACTGATTCTAGTGTTAAAGTCAGGGAGCAGGACTGATTCTAGTGTTAAAAGTCAGGGAGCAGGACTGATTCTAGTGTAAAAGTCAGGGAGCAGGACTGATTCTAGTGTTAAAAGGCAGGGAGCAGGACTGATTCTAGTGTTAAAAGTCAGGGAGCAGGACTGATTCTAGTGTTAAAAGTCAGGGAGCAGGTCTGATTCTAGTGTTAAAAGGCAGGGAGCAGGACTGATTCTAGTGTTAAAAGGCAGGTCCTGCTCTTTTCAACCTCATATTCATCCTCTCCAGCACCAAAACAGTTTCTATGTTTCTGAATTCAGCACCTTTCACATTTCTATGATCTGTAGTTAAAAAAATGAGAAGAAAACTCTTTAAAAACGGTGATTTTCAAAACCTGCAATGAGTTTCTAGCCCAGTAGAGGGCATTGTATTGCTCCCCACACCACTGACAATCTAATTGGGTTTGAAAAATCACTACTTTTAAAATGATTCAACTTTTGATTATGTCATCAGGTAGAACTTTTTAACTTCATATTTTTTCTACAAAACTTAGAAATGCACCATTTTCACATCTGATTTTATTTTATTTTTACGGCTGCATTGTACCTTTAAAAATATTTTGTTTAATATAATTTGCCTCCACAACAACATGAATACCTGCATACTTTCACATACAAACCAGAGGAGGCTGGTGGAGGAGCAATATGAGGACAGGCTCAGTGTAAAGACTGGAATGGAATAAATGGAATTAATTTATTTATTCCATTTCAGCCATAAAAATGAACCCGTCCTCCTATAACACTTCCTACCAGCCTCCTCTGAATGTCTCTGTTCTGTTAAAAGAGAAGTTGAGAATACCACATGTTGTTTCTGTTGTATCTAAATGTATCTACATTAAACCACATGTTTTGTTCTTAAGACTGATGGGGAAGAGTGGGGTGTAAAGGATTTTGCAACACTACTGTAGTAAGCGCAACCTTGTGACTAAGTTAACATCCTGTTTGCAATACTTGGGGGGATTTCAATGTTATTTTTCAGCCTTCCCGAAACCAAAGACAAACTCTGTACAGGATCTGAATTGTATAACCTTTTGCATGAGAACTTTCCTGCAATGTAGGGAATTTAAAAATTGTAGTGTATTTGAGATTAATATAAAAAGGATTTTGAAGTTTGTAATATACTTCCTCTGCAAGAGCGTCAGAAAATATGTGATTTCCTCACATGAAATTATAAATAAGTTTGTAGCCCACGCAGTTACAAAATGGCTGTACAAACTGTGGCACATATTTCTCTGTACAATTAGAAGTCGGATAAATGTGTTGATTTGAAGGAAAGACAGACAGACTCTGGTAAGTCTAGGCTAATTATTATGAAGTTAAGTCATCAAACATTCAATAGAGAGAGTAGACTTGAGATATGATCCTTTATATTGCTGAACGACCTGATGGTCTCTGTAGGAAATGTTTTTAAATATCCTTTATATTGATGATGACCTGATGGTCCCTGTAGGAAATGTTTTTAAATATCCTTTATATTGATGAATGACCTGATGGTCTCTGTAGGAAATGTTTAAATAATATTTCTACATGCTCAGTTATTTAGATTGAAACTGATTTGAAGGTGATGAGTCCTGCTACTGGTAGCCTATGTGATCTCTGTCAGGACCACTTGTGGATCACGGCAGGGGTACAGGTGGGTCAAGGGATGACATTGCCAAAAACAAATGTTTTCAGTATTAACTAATTAAACGACTAAAACCAAATAGAAAGTATGTAGAAAAGATAATGGACTTTTTCAATTATAGCATATAATCTTTGATAATTTTCAATCAGCTAAATAAAAGCTAGACAATTAGGCCCCCACTGATGTTGTTATAATGTTAGAGCATCAGAACACAGGATTATCCATGTCAAATGGTTTGGTTTTCACCGTTCAACCCAACTCAAAAAACACCTCCGTTGGTGGGTCACCAAGCACATTTGGGAACCCCTGCCTTAACGAAGAGTGACACATTATATTATTGTTATTATTATTATTATTGACACTAAACATGGAGATGAGGTGACAAATATCAGTCATGATTACATGTTCATGTGATGCATTAAATCAACTGACTGTTTCTATGTCTGTTAGTAAATGTTTTATTTCTAAGAGATAATGAATACATGAGAACAATTGACAGTCAATAACTAGTTGTCACTGTGTTAACCACAACCAACATGCTGGATCTCTGTTTAGTTGTCACTGTGTTAACCACAACCAACATGCTGGATCTCTGTTTAGTTGTCACTGTGTTAACCACAACCAACATGCTGGATCTCTGTTTAGTTGTCACTGTGTTAACCACAACCAACATGCTGGATCTCTGTTTAGTTGTCACTGTGTTAACCACAACCAACATGCTGGATCTCTGTTTAGTTGTCACTGTGTTGACCACAACCAACATGTTGGATCTCTGTTTAGTTGTCACTGTGTTAACCACAACCAACATGCTGGATCTCTGTTTAGTTGTCACTGTGTTAACCACAACCAACATGCTGGATCTCTGTTTAGTTGTCACTGTGTTGACCACAACCAACATGCTGGATCTCTGTTTAGTTGTCACTGTGTTAACCACAACCAACATGCTGGATCTCTGTTTAGTTGTCACTGTGTTAACCACAACCAACATGCTGGATCTCTGTTTAGGGGACAGTTCTCTAAAATGAGTCTCTCTGGGGAGAGCGAGGAGGGGGGTCCTGCCTCTAAATGAGACTCGCTGGGGAGAGAGAGGAGGGGGGTCCTGCCTCTAAAATGAGTCTCTCTGGGGAGAGAGAAGAGGGGGGTCCTGTCTCTAAAATGAGTGTCTCTGGGGGACATGATACCAAAGCTAAGAGGTGAGCTGACTATTTTGTTTAAGAATTTATATTCTAAAACGTTTGTTAATCAGAAGGTATTTCTTAGGGGTACATTCTATATAACTGTTCTAGATTTTAGATGTGTGTGTGAAAATGTGTTTTGTTGCTAAATGCTGTATATATGTTTAACAGGAATGGAATGTTGGTATACTGTATATCTGACTGTGATATGTGGTTGTCTCACCTAGATATCTTTAGATGAATGCACTTACAGATGCCATCTCTTAATTTGACCCAGTTTATCACAGCAGGAAAACAGCAGCAAATGTGTTTGTTCATGTGGATTGTAAATTAAGGGACATTTTTTGTGGGGGTTGATCCATTTTTTTCATGAAATCATGTCTGACATTTGGAAGTGGAAATTACAAACGTTAGAAGCCTTTATAAAGCCTTGTAGTGGTTTAATAATTTCTTTAAACAATAAAATTACATTTTCCCAACATTCTGAAAATGGATATATAGCGTTTTGGAATGAAACACTTGTTTCCCTTCTTATGTTTTCCCATCTGAGATCAGAGTAGATGAGAGATGTAATGTTGTCTCTGTTGTGTTGAAGACCAATCAAGCAGGAGAGACCAGCCTCCCCTGTACCCAGCTGTGTGTCCATGAAGAGTGACCGGTCTATGGTTCAACCTATTGTGTTTAGAGAGGGAGACTTTTCTACTGAACAAAGGTAAGAAGAACTCATGGGTCATGGTCAGTGAGTTAAACAACACTGTCTCTAGTCATTTCTCCTCTCCCTTTTTCACATTCCCTGTAGCTCAGTTGGTAGAGCATGGTGTTTGCAATGCCAGGGTTGTGGGTTCGATTCCCACGGGGGGCCAGCACAGGAAAAAATATGTATGAAATTGTATGAAATGTATGCATTCACTACTGGAAGGCGCTCTGGATAAGAGCGTCTGCTAAATGATGGCTACTCTACCAGCAGCATCCTAGTTATCCTAGCTAGTCGGTACAGCTCGGTAAGCTAGCTAGTTACTAATTAGTAGCATCGTAGTTCTCCTTCTCTCTCATTGACGGATGCTGGCTACCTCTGTCAGGTTCTCCTCTCTTCACTAGATGGACAGTAACTTTAGTGTTTAACCCCTCTGTGTCCAAGGACTAATCTTTTGAATATTATTTTCGGGGCTCCTCAGTAGGCTGGACACATTCCGTTTATTTTAATTCTCAGCTGCCTCACCTACGTCTTTATGTGAATTAATAACTTTTAATTGCAAAATATTTCCAATAGATGGCAGCATAAGACCACGAAATATCAGTTATTTGCTAACGTTACATGCAGCAATATAATTGACATAAAATAGCATGCAACCACAGACTATATGTCCCATGATTTTCTAAAATAGTAACGCATTACTTTAGTTAGCTATATATCTCGTATTAGGGCTGTGTTGCTTTTGGGAAAGCAAATAAATAGTGACTATAGCAGGTATTGAACCCCTGGTAAATGATCACTACTCAGAACGTCAACCTCAGTATACATGCATAATAAAAAATTATCTTAATATTTGATATTGCGAGTAAACAACCTCGGAATAGAAAAGACAAGAGTGCGTCTTCCAGCCCGCCAATAAATGACATAATTCAACCCTCCGGTTAGTAAATTAACCTCAACATTTTACCTTAAATTAAATTTACCTCAACATGCCCCTGGCTTGCTCGAGAAGGCAGAGCGGGTCGATGCTGGTTGATGAATTAGAGAATGAATGTACTGGGAAAATACGTTTTTTCTCGACCAGAGGTGACTGAATTAATATTCAGGCTTAATGATTATCATTATATTAATGAACTGTAAAACATGAGCATAAAAACAGGTAATAATAAACATGAATCATAATAATATTACTTCACAGTAATCTGTTAAATGCTTTTTCAGTCCTTCCTCTTGCGTTAGCAGTGTGGAAAGGGACAGAAAGAAGCGTGGGGAGTGGTGCTGTATCCAGGGAGAAAACTAAACTAATATTCTGAAATATCATTGTGGTCTTATGTTCCCATCTATTGGAATTATTTAGCAACTGCAGTAGTGCTGAAAACATGTGTTATTCCTTACTAAAGTAGTAATTACTCAGAATTACTAGTTAATTTTATCACTTACAATCATAACCACTTATACCATAACAAACAATTAAACTGACATAAACCAAAATCACTATATATGTAGTTATTTAGTTAATTACCAAATTGAGCCGGTCGGTCACATTTGAGAGTGAGGGAGATATATTGCATTTTGCAAAAAAACATGATTTTGTCTCTCTGAAATGAAACCATCAAGTGATAGATTTTAAACAAATCCTTGTCTGTGAGAGATGTAATAATTAATACATCATTTCTTTAAACAATAAAAGCTCATTTCTGTAAAGTGATATATAGCGTTTTGGAATGAAACTCTTCTTATGTTTCCCATCTGAGATCAGAGTAGATGAGAGATGTAATGTTTGTCTCTGTTGTGTTGAAGACCAATCAAGCAGGAGAGACCAGCCTCCTCTGTCCCCAGCTGTGTGTCCATGAAGAGTGACCGGTCTATGGGTCAACCTATAGTGTTTAGAGAGGGAGACTTTTCTACTGAACAAAGGTAAGAAGAACTCATGGGTCATGGTCAGTGAGTTAAACAACACTGTCTCTAGTCATTTCTCCTCTCTGATTTTCACATTTCTTTTTTCAATTTTCATAGTCCTTAAACAATATTAAACAAACACAACATTCCCTCCCTGTGTGTGTGTGTGTGTGTGTGTGTGTGTGTGTGTGTGTGCGTGCGTGCGTGCGTGCGTGCGTGCGTGCGTGCGTGTGTGTGTGTGTGTGTGTGTGTGTGTGTGTGCAATCCCTGGATGAGGACATGTAATCTCTATCCTGATTGCCTAATCACATTTACATCTACCTACATTTACATATTACCTCAACTTTCCTCAACTACCTGGTACCCCTGCACATTGACTCAGTACTGGTACTCCTTATAGCCTCATTATTACCTCAACTACCTGGTACCCCTGCACATTGACTCAGTACTGGTACTCCTTATAGTCTCATTATTACCTCAACTACCTGGTACCCCTGCACATTGACTCAGTACTGGTACTCCTTATAGCCTCATTATTACCTCAACTACCTGGTACCCCTGCACATTGACTCAGTACTGGTACTCCTTATAGTCTCATTATTACCTCAACTACCTAGTACCCCTGCACATTGACTCAGTACTGGTACTCCTTATAGTCTCATTATTACCTCAACTACCTGGTACCCCTGCACATTGACTCAGTACTGGTACTCCTTATAGTCTCATTATTACCTCAACTACCTGGTACCCCTGCACATTGACTCAGTACTGGTACTCCTTATAGTCTCATTATTACCTCAACTACCTGGTACCCCTGCACATTGACTCAGTACTGGTACTCCTTATAGTCTCATTATTACCTCAACTACCTGGTACCCCTGCACATTGACTCAGTACTGGTACTCCTTATAGTCTCATTATTACCTCAACTACCTGGTACCCCTGCACATTGACTCAGTACTGGTACTCCTTATAGTCTCATTATTACCTCAACTACCTGTACCCCTGCACATTGACTCAGTACTGGTACTCCTTATAGTCTCATTATTACCTCACCTACCTGGTACCCCCTGCACATTGACTCAGTACTGGTACTCCTTATAGTCTCATTATTACCTCAACTACCTGGTACCCCTGCACATTGACTCAGTACTGGTTCTCCTTATAGTCTCATTATTACATCAACTACCTGGTACCCCTGCACATTGACTCAGTACTGGTACTCCTTATAGTCTCATTATTACCTCAACTACCTGGTACCCCTGCACATTGACTCAGTACTGGTACTCCTTATAGTCTCATTATTACCTCAACTACTTGGTACCCCCTGCACATTGACTCAGTACTGGTACTCCTTATAGTCTCATTATTACCTCAACTACCTGGTACCCCTGCACATTGACTCAGTACTGGTACTCCTTATAGCCTCATTATTACCTCAACTACCTGGTACCCCTGCACATTGACTCAGTACTGGTACTCCTTATAGTCTCATTATTACCTCAACTACCTGGTACCCCTGCACATTGACTCAGTACTGGTACTCCTTATAGTCTCATTATTACCTCAGCTACCTGGTACCCCTGCACATTGACTCAGTACTGGTACTCCTTATAGTCTCATTATTACCTC
The DNA here is from genome assembly GCF_901001165.1 of Salmo trutta. Classification (NCBI taxonomy): domain Eukaryota; kingdom Metazoa; phylum Chordata; class Actinopteri; order Salmoniformes; family Salmonidae; genus Salmo; species Salmo trutta. The sequence goes on along the minus strand of NC_042971.1, from coordinate 6,317,967 downwards.
AACTACCTGGTACCCCTGCACATTGACTCAGTACTGGTACTCCGTATAGTCTCATTATTACCTCAACTACCTGGTACCCCTGCACATTGACTCAGTACTGGTACTCCTTATAGTCTCATTATTACCTCAACTACCTGGTACCCCTGCACATTGACTCAGTACTGGTACTCCTTATAGTCTCATTATTACCTCAACTACCTGGTACCCCTGCACATTGACTCAGTACTGGTACTCCTTATAGTGTCATTATTACCTCAACTACCTGGTACGCCTGGACATTGACTCAGTACTGGTAATCCTTATAGCCTCATTATTACCTCAACTACCTAGTACCCCTGCACATTGACTCAGTACTGGTACTCCTTATAGCCTCATTATTACCTCAACTACCTGGTACCCCTGCACATTGACTCAGTACTGGTACTCCTTATAGTCTCATTATTACCCTCAACTACCTGGTACCCCCTGCACATTGACTCAGTACTGGTACTCCTTATAGTCTCATTATTACCTCAACTACCTGGTACCCCTGCACATTGACTCAGTACTGGTACTCCTTATAGTCTCATTATTACCTCAACTACCTGGTACCCCTGCACATTGACTCAGTACTGGTAATCCTATAGTCTCATTATTACCTCAACTACCTGGTACCCCTGCACATTGACTCAGTACTGGTACTCCTTATAGTCTCATTATTACCTCAACTACCTGGTACCCCTGCACATTGACTCAGTACTGGTACTCCTTATAGTCTCATTATTACCTCAACTACCTGGTACCCCTGCACATTGACTCAGTACTGTACTCCTTATAGTCTCATTATTACCTCAACTACCTGGTACCCCTGCACATTGACTCAGTACTGGTACTCCTTATAGTCTCATTATTACCTCACCTACCTGGTACCCCCTGCACATTGACTCAGTACTGGTACTCCTTATAGTCTCATTATTACCTCAACTACCTGGTACCCCTGCACATTGACTCAGTACTGGTTCTCCTTATAGTCTCATTATTACCTCAACTACCTGGTACCCCTGCACATTGACTCAGTACTGGTACTCCTTATAGTCTCATTATTACCTCAACTACCTGGTACCCCTGCACATTGACTCAGTACTGGTACTCCTTATAGTCTCATTATTACCCTCAACTACTGGTACCCCTGCACATTGACTCAGTACTGGTACTCCTTATAGTCTCATTATTACCTCAACTACCTGGTACCCCTGCACATTGACTCAGTACTGGTACTCCTTATAGCCTCATTATTACCTCAACTACCTGGTACCCCCAGCACATTGACTCAGTACTGGTACTCCTTATAGTCCATTATTACCTCAACTACCTGGTACCCCTGCACATTGACTCAGTACTGGTACTCCTTATAGTCTCATTATTACCTCAACTACCTGGTACCCCTGCACATTGACTCAGTACTGGTACTCCTTATAGTCTATTATCCTTATTACCTCAACTACCTGGTACCCCTGCACATTGACTCAGTACTGGTACTCCTTATAGTCTCATTATTACCTCACCACCCTGGTACCCCTGCACATTGACTCAGTACTGGTACTCCTTATAGTCTCATTATTACCTCAACTACCTGGTACCCCTGCACATTGACTCAGTACTGGTACTCCTTATAGTCTCATTATTACCTCAACTACCTGGTACCCCTGCACATTGACTCAGTACTGGTACTCCTTATAGTCATTATTACCTCAACTACCTGGTACCCCTGCACATTGACTCAGTACTGGTACTCCTTATAGCCTCATTATTACCTCAACTACCTGGTACCCCCTGCACATTGACTCAGTACTGGTACTCCTTATAGTCTCATTATTACCTCAACTACCTGGTACCCCTGCACATTGACTCAGTACTGGTAATCCTTATAGTCTCATTATTACCCTCAACTACCTGGTACCCCTGCACATTGACTCAGTACTGGTACTCCTTATAGTCTCATTATTACCTCAACTACCTGGTACCCCTGCACATTGACTCAGTACTGGTACTCCTTATAGTCCTCATTATACCTCAACTACCTGGTACCCCCTGCACATTGACTCAGTACTGGTACTCCTTATAGTCTCATTATTACCTCAACTACCTGGTACCCCTGCATATTGACTCAGTACTGGTACTCCTTATAGTCTCATTATTACCCTCAACTACCTGGTACCCCTGCACATTGACTCAGTACTGGTACTCCTTATAGTCTCAGTTATTACCTCAACTACCTGGTACCCCTGCACATTGACTCAGTACTGGTACTCCTTATAGCTCATTATTACCTCAACTACCTGGTACCCCTGCACATTGACTCAGTACTGGTACCTCCTTATAGTCTCATTATTACCCTCACTACCTGGTACCCCTGCACATTGACTTCAATTACTGGTACTACTTCATAGTCTCATTATACCTTCAACTACCTGGACCCTGCACATTGACTCAGGACTGGTACTCCCTTATAGTCTCATTATACCTCCAACTACCTGGTACCCCTGCACATTGACTCAGTACTGGTACTCCTTATAGTCTCATTATTACCTCAACTACCTGGTACCCCTGCACATTGACTCAGTACTGGTACTCCTTATAGTCTCGTTATTACCTCAACTACCTGGTACCCCTGCACATTGACTCAGTACTGGTACTCCTTATAGTCTCGTTATTACCTCAACTACCTGGTACCCCTGCACATTGACTCAGTACTGGTACTTCCTTATAGTCTCATTATTACCTCAACTACCTGGTACCCCTGCACATGACTCAGTACTGGTACTCCTTATAGTCCTCATTATTACCTCAACTACCTGGTACCCCTGCACATTGACTCAGTACTGGTTACTCCTTATAGTCTCATTATTACCTCAGCTACCTGGTACCCCCTGCACATTGACTCAGTACTGGTACTCCTTATAGTCTCATTATTACCTCAACTACCTGGTACCCCTGCACATTGACTCAGTACTGGTACTCCTTATAGTCTCATTATTACCTCAACTACCTGGTACCCCCTGCACATTGACTCAGTACTGGTACTCCTTATAGTCTCATTATTACCTCAACTACCTGGTACCCCTGCACATTGACTCAGTACTGGTACTCCTTATAGTCTCATTATTACCTCAACTACCTGGTACCCCTGCACATTGACTCAGTACTGGTACTCCTTATAGTCTCATTATTACCTCAACTACCTGGTACCCCCTGACATGACTCAGTACTGGTTCTCCTTATAGTCTCATTATTACCTCAACTACCTGGTACCCCTGCACATTGACTCAGTACTTGTACTCCTTATAGTCCCCATATTACCTCAACTACCTGGTACCCCTGCACATTGACTCAGTACTGGTACTCCTTATAGTCTCATTATTACCTCAACTACCTGGTACCCCTGCACATTGACTCAGTACTGGTACTCCTTATAGCCTCATTAATACCTCAACTACCTGGTACCCCTGCATATTGACTCAGTACTGGTACTCCTTATAGTCTCATTATTACCTCAACTACATGGTACCCCTGCACATTGACTCAGTACTGGTACTCCTTATGTCTCATTATTACCTCAACTACCTGGTACCCCTGCACATTGACTCAGTACTGGTACTCCTTATAGTCTCATTATTACCTCAACTACTGGTACCCCTGCACATTGACTCAGTACTGGTACTCCTTATAGTCTCATTATTACCTCAACTACCTGGTACCCCTGCACATTGACTCAGTACTGGTACTCCTTATAGTCTCATTATTACCTCAACTACCTGGTACCCCTGCACATTGACTCAGTACTGGTACTCCTTATAGTCTCATTATTGTTATTTTGTGTTACTATTTCCTTTTTGTTATTTACAAGGTACAAGGGCAATGTAGCACATCTGGTGAACAGGGCAGAGATCCATATCCACAGGCAGACCGGTAGAAACTGGATCAGCAGCACGACAAGGTATCATGTCTGTATCAAAAGCTGTTCTAATGGTCTGAGTTAGGTGTTAGATTACGAGCGCTTTCAACGTTAATAACAATGTTTTTTGAAACAGCTCAGAGATTTAACGATGCTCCTGCGAATATTCGAATGATTAACTTTTCCTTTGGGAAACCAGACCCTGAATAAAAACATCTGCTAAATGACTAAAATGTCAAATGTAAATGTTTACAAACTGATCTCATATTTCTGTATTGAATTATTATATTTAAATGTTTTAATATTGATGTCACAAGTGTATCATTTGTACAGTTCTTTATTAAAAATGTAGTTATTTGTTACATTTGACTTTGTAAAACCTAGCAGTACTACTTATTTCTCTGAGAGTGAGGCAGATATATATTATTACTGTATAAAACCTAGCAGTACTACTGATTTCTCTGAGAGTGAGGCAGATATATATTATTACTGTATTAAACCTAGCAGTATTACTGATTTCTCTGAGAGTGAGGCAGATATATATTATTACTGTGTAAAACCTAGCAGTACTACTGATTTCACTGAGAGTGAGGCAGATATATATACCGTTCAAAAGTTTGGAGTCACTTAGTAATGTCCATATTTTCGAAAGAAAAGTAAAAAAATGTGTCCATTAAAATAACATCAAATTGATCAGAAATACAGTGTAGACATTGTTAACTTCTCTAGGGTAGGGGGCAGTATTTTGACGTCTGGATGAAAGGCATGCCCAAATTAAACTGCCTGCTACTCAGGCTCAGAAGGTAGGAAATGCATAGTATTAGTAGATTTGGATAGAAAACACTCTGAAGTTTCTAAACCTGTTTGAATGATGTCTGTGAGTATAACAGAACTCATATGGCAGGCAAAAACCTGAGAAAAATCCACCCAGGATGTGGGAAATCTGAGGGTTGTAGTTTTTTCAAGTGATTGCCTATTGCCTACACAGTGACTTAGGGTTCATTTTGCACTTCCTAAGGCTTCCACTAGATGTCAACAGTCTTTAGAATGTTGTTTCATGCTTCTACTGTGAATATTGAGTGAACAAGAGTCAGATGAGTGACGAAATGACATGAGCTCAGAGGTGCGCCCTCAAGTGAGTGTGAGCTGTGTTCCTTTTCTTTTCTGAAGACATTGGATTGTCCGGTTGGAATATTACTGAAGATTTATGTTAAAAACATCCTAAAGATTGATGCTATACATCATTTGACATATTCTACGAACGTAAATAGAACTTCTTTTTACTTTTCGGCGTGACTTTTTTGCTTCCTGCATTTGGAGGAGTGGACTGATCGCGCGAACAAAAAGGAGGTATTTGGACATAAATTAAGGACTTTATCGAACAAAACAAACATTTATTGTGGACCTGGGATTCCTGGTAGTGCATTCTGATGAAGATCATCAAAGGTAAGTGAATATTTATACTATTATTTCTGAGTTTATTGACTCAACAAAATGGCGGGTTTGGTTTCGTGTCTGAACGCTGTACTCAGATTATTGCAAAGTGTGCATTCGCTGTAAAGTTTTTTAAAAATCTAACACAGCGGTTGCATTAAGGAGAGGTGTATCTATAATTCTTTGAATAACAGTTTAATATTTTATCAACGTTTATGATGAGTATTTCTGTAAATTGATGTGCTCATTCACCAGAAGTTTTGGGACATTTCTGAACATTACACGCCAATGTAATATGGGGGTTTTGGATATAAATATGAACTTTATCGAGGAAAACATACATGTCTTGTGTAACATGAAGTCCTATGAGTGCCATCTGATGAAGATCATCAAAGGTTAGTGATTACTTTTTGCTGTATTTCTGGTTTTTGTGACACCTCTCCTTGCTTGGAAAATGGCTGTGTGGTTTTTCTTGTCTAGGTGCTGTCCTAACATAATCTAATGCTATGCTTTCGCCGTAAAGCCTTTTTGAAATCGGACACTGTGGTTGGATTAACGAGAAGTTTGTCTTTAAAATGGGATATAATATACTGCTCAAAAAAATAAAGGGAACACTTAAACAACACATCCTAGATCTGAATGAAAGAAATAATCTTATTAAATACTTTTTTCTTTACATAGTTGAATGTGCTGACAACCCATGGAGGTCTGGATTTGGAGTCACACTCAAAATTAAAGTGGAAAACCACACTACAGGCTGATCCAACTTTGATGTAATGTCCTTAAAACAAGTCAAAATGAGGCTCAGTAGTGTGTGTGGCCTCCACGTGCCTGTATGACCTCCCTACAATGCCTGGGCATGCTCCTGATGAGGTGGCGGATGGTCTCCTGAGGGATCTCCTCCCAGACCTGGACTAAAGCATCCGCCAACTCCTGCACAGTCTGTGGTGCAACGTGGCGTTGGTGGATGGAGCGAGACATGATGTCCCAGATGTGCTCAATTGGATTCAGGTCTGGGGAACGGGCAGGCCAGTACATAGCATCAATGCCTTCCTCTTGCAGGAACTGCTAACACACTCCAGCCACATGAGGTCTAGCATTGTCTTGCATTAGGAGGAACCCAGGGCCAACCGCACCAGCATATGGTCTCACAAGGGGTCTGAGGATCTCATCTCGGTAACTAATGGCAGTCAGGCTACCTCTGGCGAGCACATGGAGGGCTGTGCGGCCCCCCAAAGAAATGCCACAACACACCATGACGGACCCACCGCCTAACCGGTCATGCTGGAGGATGTTGCAGGCAGCAGAATGTTCTCCACGGTGTCTCCAGACTCTGTCACGTCTGTCACGTGCTCAGTGTGAACCTGCTTTCATCTGTGAAGAGCACAGGGCGCCAGTGGCGAATTTACCAATCTTGGTGTTCTCTGGCAAATGCCAAACGTCTTGCACAGTGTTGGGCTATAAGCACAACCCCCACCTGTGGACATCGAGCCCTCATACCACCCTCATGGTGTCTGTTTCTGACCGTTTGAGCAGACATGCACATTTGTGGCCTGCTGGAGGTCATTTTGCAGGGCTCTGGCAGTGCTTCTCCTGCTCCTCCTTGCACAAAGGCGGAGGTAGCGGTCCTGCTGCTGGGTTGTTGCCCTCCTATGGCCTCCTCCACGTCTCATGATGTACTGGCCTGTCTCCTGGTAGCGCCTCCATGCTCTGGACACTACGCTGACAGACACAGTAAACCTTCTTGCCACAGCTCGCATTGATGTGCCATCCTGGATGAGCTGCACTACCTGAGCCACTTGTGTGGGTTGTAGACTCCGTCTCATACTACCACTAGAGTGAAAGCACCGCCAGCATTCAAAAGTGACCAAAACATCAACCAGGAAGCATAGGAACTGAGAAGTGATCTGTGGTCCTCACCTGCAGAACCACTCCTTTATTGGGGGTGTCTTGCTAATTGCCTATAATTTCCACCTGTTGTCTAGTGAAATTTATTGTCAATCAGTGTTGCTTCCTAAGTGGACAGTTTGATTTCACAGAAGTGTGCTTAACTTAGAGTTACATTGTGTTGTTTAAGTGTTCCCTTTATTTTTTTGAGCAGTGTAGTTGTATGTTTGAGAAATTTGAGTTATGAGATTTTTGTTGTTTGAGTTTGGCGCCCTGCTATTTCACTGGCTGTTGAATAGTGTGTCCCGCAGTTGAGACAGTCACGTCCCACATACCCAAGAGGTTAATGACTATTGTAGCTGGAAAACAGATTTTTTATGGAATATCTACATAGGCGTACAGAGGCCCATTATCAGCAAGCATCACTCCTGTGTTCCAATGGCACGTTGTGTTCGCTAATCCAAGTTTATAATTTTAAAAGGGTAATTGATCATTAGAAAATCCTTTTGCAATTATGTTAGCACAGCTGAAAACTGTTGTTCTGATTAAAGAAGCAATAAAACTGGCCTTCTTTAGACTAATTGAGTATCTAGAACATTAGCATTTGTGGGTTTGTTTACAGGCTCAAAATGGCCAGAAACAAAGTACTTTCTTTTGAAACTCATCAATCTATTGTTGTTCTTAGAAAATAAGGCTATTCCATGCGAGTAATTGCCAAGAAACTGAAGATCTCGTACAATGTTGTGTACTACTCCCTTCACAGAACAGTGCAAACTGGCTCTAACCAGAATAGGAGGCCCCAGTGCACAACTGAGCAAGAGGACAAGTACATTAGTGTCTAATTTGAGAAACAGACGCCTTACAAGTTTTCAACTGGAAGCTTTATCAAATAATACCCGGAAAACACCAGTCTCAATGTCAACAGTAAAGACCGTTTAAAAAGAAAAGATTAAGATGGGCAAAATAACACAGACATTGGGCAGAGGAAGATTGGAAAAAAGTGTTATGGACAGACTAATCTAAGTTTGAGGTATTTGGATCACAAACAAGAACATTCGTGAGATGCAGAAAAATGAAAAGATTCTGGAGGAGTGCTTGACTCCTTCTGAAGATCTCATACAACACTGTGTACTACTCCCTTCACAGAACAGCGCAAACTGGCTCTAACCAGAATAGAAAGAGGAGTGGGAGGCCCCGATGCACAACTGAGCATGAGGACAAGTACATCAGAGTGTCTAGTTTGAGAAACAGACGCCTCACAAGTCCTCAACTGGTAGCTTCATTGAATAATAACCACAAACCACCAGTCTCAACGTCTCGCCTTCTAGGCAGAGTTCCTCTGTCCAGTGTCTGTGTTCTTTTGCCCATCTTAATATTTTATTTTTATTGGCCAGTCTGAGATATGACTTTTTCATTACAACTCTGCCTACAAGGCCAGCATCCCGGAGTTGCCTCTTCACTGTTGACGTTGAGACTGGTGTTTTGAGGGTAAAGTAAAGTATAAAATAAAAATTATTAAATTAAATAATAAAGTAAGTATTTCTGAATATTAATTTATTCTAATGGACAGAGTAAGAGAATAAATACCTGGAATGAGATATTACTAGTTAGTAGAACTGCTACTTGAGCTGAGTTGCTGACAGACAGCAGTTTTCAAAGTGGAAACTAATCAGTAGGTCTACATGTTATCAGTAAAACGTCTGGTAAAGATGGTGGAGGAGCTTTTACATTATATGGTTTTATGTTTATCTCAGGGTTTCTCAATACTTTTGTTCTTACCAGCACTTACACACCTGATTCAACTAATCATTAAATATTTTAAGACAGTTTAATATTTGAAACATACAAACGAACATTCTCAAATTAAAACCTTTTGGGTTTGTAGGCCTGTTAACAATTATTATAGTCCTACAGTAACTCACATTTGGAGGAAAAAAAACACAGCTAAACTTGGTTTCCAGTAAATTATATGTTTAGCTAAAATAATGTAAGAGAGATGTCTTGAAGAAACGCGTCTGGGTTTAGAACTCTGTGTCTCAGTGCCCTGCGACAGTGGGAAGTTCGTTTTGCATGGCCCGGTGCTACAGGTGAGTGGAGTTTTATTTTAAGGAACAATGGGATGGTCTAAAATGCGTAAACTCTGCTCACCCGGGGAGCCGGGCAACGCAAAACGAATTCACCCAGTGACCGTTGCTTTATTTCTTGATATGAAACTGAAAGTAACTTTGTAGCCCACGCAGTTACAAAATGTCTGTTGAAACTGTGGCTCATATGTCTCTAGAATGTTACAACAGTGGTGGAAAAAGTTCTCAATTCTCATACTGGAGTAAAAGTAAAGATTCCTTAATAGAAAATGACTCAATTAAAAGTGAAAGTCACCCAGTAAAATACTACATCAGTAAAAGTCAAAGTATTTGGTTTTAAATATAAATAAGTATCAAAAGTACATTTAATTGCTAAAATATACTTAAGCATTAATAGTAAAAGTAAAGTAGTGATAATTTAAAATTCCTTTTATTAAGCAAACCAGACGGCACAATTTTCTTGTTATTTTAATTTACGGATAGCCAGGGTCACACTCCAACACTCAGACATCATTTAAAAATGAAGCATTTGTGTTTAGTGAGTCTGTTAGATCAGAGGCAGTAGAGATGACCAGGGATGTTCTCTGTTTAGTGAGTCCTCCAGATCAGAGGCAGTAGGGATGACCAGGGATGTTCTCTGGTTAGTGAGTCCTCCAGATCAGAGGCAGTAGGGATGACCAGGGATGTTCTCTGTTTAGTGAGTCCTCCAGATCAGAGGCAGTAGGGATGACCAGGGATGTTCTCTGTTTAGTGAGTCCTCCAGATCAGAGGCAGTAGGGATGACCAGGGATGTTCTCTGTTTAGTGAGTCCTCCAGATCAGAGGCAGTAGGGATGACCAGGGATGTTCTCTGTTTAGTGAGTCCTCCAGATCAGAGGCAGTAGGGATGACCAGGGATGTTCTCTGTTTAGTGAGTCCACCAGATCAGAGGCAGTAGGGATGACCAGGGATGTTCTCTGTTTAGTGAGTCCTCCAGATCAGAGGCAGTAGGGATGACCAGGGATGTTCTCTGTTTAGTGAGTCCTCCAGATCAAAGGCAGTCTTGATAAGTGTTCATATTGGACCGTTTTCTGGTCCTGCTAAGCATTCAACATGTAACGAGTACTTTTGGGTGTCAGGGAAAATGTAACGGAGTAAAAAGTACAATCATTTTTCTTCATGAATGTAGTGAAGTAAAAGAGAAAGTTGTTAAAAATATATTTATATACATGTTTAGTTGTTACTGTGTTAACCACAACCAACATGCTGGATCTCTGTTTAGTTGTCACTAGTGTTAAACCACAACCAACATGCTGGAATCTCTGTTTAGTTTGTCACTGTGTTAACCACAACCAACATGCTGGATCTCTGTTTAGTTGTCACTGTGTTGACCACAAACCAACATGCTGGATCTCTGTTAGTTGTCACTGGTGTTAACCACAACTAACATGCTGGATCTCTGTTTAGTTGTCACTGTGTTACCACAACCAACATGCTGGATCTCTGTTTAGTTGTCACTGGTGTTAACCACACCAACATGCTGGATCTCTGTTTAGTGTGTCACTGTGTTAAACCACAACCAACATGCTGGATCTCTGTTTAGTTGTCACTGTGTTAACCACAACCAACATGCTGGATCTCTGTTAGTTGTCACTGTGTTAACCACAACCAACATGCTGGATCTCTGTTTAGTTGTCACTGTGTTAACCACAACCAACATGCTGGATCTCTGTTTAGTTGTTACTGTGTTGACCACAACCAAACATGCTGGATCCTCTGTTTAGTTGTTACTGTGTTAACCACAACCAACATGCTGGATCTCTGTTTAGTTGTCACTGTGTTGACCACAACCAAATGCTGGATCTCTGTTTAGTTTGTCACTGTGTTAACCACAACTAACAGCTGGATCTCTGTTTAGTTGTCACTGTGTTAACCACAACCAACATGCTGGATCTCTGTTTAGTTGTCACTGTGTTAACCACAACCAATATGCTGGATCTCTGTTTAGTTGTCACTGTGTTAACCACAACCAACATGTTGGATCTCTGTTTAGTTGTCACTGTGTTGACCACAACCAACATGTTGGATCTCTGTTTACTTGTCAGTGTGTTAACCACAACCAACATGCTGGATCTCTGTTTACAGGGGTCAGTGCTCTAAAATGAGTCTCTCTGGGGAGAGGAAGGAGGGGGGCCCTGCCTCTAAAATGAGTCTCTCTGGGGAGAGAGAGGAGGGGGCCCCTGCTTCCAAAATGCATCTCTCTGGGGGACATGACACCAAAGCTAAGAGGGAAGATGACAATTTTATGAAGAATTGATTTAGTTTATTTCCTAAATAAATAGCTATCTTAAGGTGAATGCACTTACTGTAATCTCTCTGGATAAGAGCATCTGCTAAATCAGGGGTTCTCAATCCGGGGTCTGCGGAGGTACTGCAGGGGTTCTGCAACCACAGACTATATGTCCCATGATTTTCTAAAATGGTCACTCATTAACATGACTTTAGTTAGCTATATATCTCATATTAGGGCTGTGTTGTTTTTGGGAGAGAAAATAATAGTGACTATAGCAGGTATTGAACCCCGGGTAAATAATCACTTATCAGAACCTCAACCTCAGTATACATGATTATTATAAAAAATCATCTTAATATTTGATATTGTGAGTAAACAACCTCGGAATAGAAAGACAAGAGAGCGTCTTCCAGCCCACCAATAAATGACATCATTCAACCCTCCCGGTTAGTAAATTTACCTCGACATGCCCCTTGAGAAGGCGAGTGAGAGTGAAGTGAAGACACCAGCTGTTTAGCGGGGCTGAGTTGACTTCATGTGCGAGAAGGCAGAGCAGGTGGATGCTGGTTGATGAATGTACTGGGAAAATACGTTTTTCTAGACCAGAGATGACTGAATTAATGTTCAGGCTTATTGATAATCGTTATATTAATGAAGTGTAAAACATGAGCATAAAACAGGTAATAATAAACATGAATCATCATTATATTAGTTCACAGTAATCTGTTAAATGCTTTTTCAGTCCTTCCTCTTGCGTTAGCAGTGTGTAAAGGGACAGAAAGTAGCGTGGGGAGTGGTGGTGTATCCAGGGAGAACTAAACTAATCTTCTGAAATTTCATTTGTGGTTTTATGTTCCCATCTATTGGAATTATGTAACAACTGCAGTAGTGCTGAAAAATGTGTAATTCCTTACTAAAGTAGTAATTACTCAGAATTGCAAAATATAAAAACAATTTGTTCCTTTTACCACTTATAATAAAATAAAATGTTTATAGCATAACAAACAATTAAACTGACATAAAACAAAAACACCATACATTTAGTTAATTATATATATAAAAACTATTTATTTAGATGGGTGACATTATCTGCTCTGTAGACAAAGAAGAGCTCTCCAGTAGGTACCAAAACATTCAAAGGCCCTTTTTCTCAAAAGTGAGGTTACAAGTTTATCATCTTTCCCATTGTTCCTCAACTGTAGTGTATGATATACAATTTTCTAGCTCTGAGTGTCCACTTTTATCCAATGTAAAAAACACAATTTTGCTACATAAGATCGAAACGGTCGGTAACATTTGACAGTGAGGCAGATATATAGCATTTTGTAAAGAAATATGATTATGTGTCTTTGAAATGATACCATGAAGTGATAGATTTTAAACAAATACATGTCTGTCATTGAACAACACCATGCCATGATTAGATAGGGAAAAACCACACCTCTATAATAATTTCTTTAAACAAAAAAAGCTAATTTACCAACATTTCTGGAAAGTGATATGTTGCGTTTTGGAACTCTTCATATGTTTCCCATCTGAGATCAGAGTAGATGAGAGATGTAATGTTTGTCTCTGTTGTGTTGAAGACCAATCAAGCAGGAGAGACCAGCCTCCCCTGTTCCCAGCTGTGTGTCCATGAAGAGTGACTGGTCTATGGGTCGTCTTATAGACTTTAGAGAGGGAGACTTTTCTACTGAACAAAGGTAAGAAGAACTCATGGGTCATGGTCAGTGAGTTAAACAACACTGTCTCTAGTCATTTCTCCTCTCCCCATTTTCACATTTCTTTTTGTTGTTTTCATAATCCATAGGCTAATCCTTTAGTCCATTTATATAGTCCTAAAACAATATTAAACAAACACAACGTTCCCTCCCTGTGTGTGTGTGTGTGTGTGTGTGTGTGTGTGTGGTGTGGTGTGTGTGTGTGTGTGTGTGTGTGTGTGTGTGTGTGTGTGTGTGTGTGTGTGTGTGTGTGTGTGTGTGTGTGTGTGTGTGTGCTCCCTGGATGAGGAGATGTAATCTCATGTTTTGTCCACAGAAACCAACAGGAGAGATCAGAGTCAGAGATTCTCAGTGGTCAGTCCTTCCCAGAGTCATCAAACAGACCTGGACTCTATATACAGCGTATGTGGTCCTGTTATGAACATTGTTTTTGTTTACCTCAAGTAAAGTTGATCTGTCAATCATTCATTAATGTGTTGATGAGAAAGCATTTCTTCTCTTGCTTAAATTATTTACTTTATTTATTTCAGTTGCTTGAAGAGAAAATTATGACATTTGTGAAGAACGAGCTGAAGATGTTCAAGAGGATTCTTAGTCCTGAACTCCCAGAAGGCTTTGAGAGTCAGAAGCAGGATGAGGAAGTGGTGGATGCTGAAGATGAGAAGCAGGAGAGCAGTGCCAGAGAGGGGGCTCTGAAGATCACACTGCACGTCCTGAGGAAAATGAACCAGAAGGAGCTCGCTGACACACTGGAGAAATGTAAGATCTGTCTGCCTCATGTTGAATGCTGTTTTATAACATTTAAAAGCTGTAGCTAAAGTACAGCTAAAGTAGCTGTGTGACTCAATGATATTGTAGCAGCCTTAACACAACACCTAGTGACCTCGTCAAGTAGCAGCAGGGATGTGTTGTGTTGATTAATTTAGAGAGAGAGACAGAGAGAGAGAGAGAAAACATTAATAATACCATCAATAATACCAATAATAATATAATCAGTCACACCAGTCTGTAATGCATTATGAAAACATTTACACATTTATACAGACAGTTAAGAGAATAAATTATTATAATTTAAAACTTTATAACAGTCCTACAATACTGTAGTTATTAAAACAGACGTAATATTAATATCCTCTGTGTTATTTCTTCATTCAGATGAGCTTGCTGTGATTTGCCAACGTGAACTCAAATCTAATCTAAAGAAGAAGTTTCAATGTGTATTTGAGGGGATCGCTAAACAAGGAAACCCAACACTTCTCAATAAGATCTACACAGAGCTCTACATCACAGAGGGAGGAACAGGAGAGGTCAATAATGAACATGAGCTGAGACAGATTGAGACAACAAGCAGGAAACAAGCAAGACCAGAGACTGCAGTCAATGTAACGACATCTTCAAACCCTTAACTGGACAAGACAAACCTATCAGAACTGTGCTGACAAAGGGAGTCGCTGGCATTGGAAAAACAGTCTCTGTGCAGAAGTTCATTCTGGACTGGGCTGAAGGAAAAGCCAATCAGGATGTTCAATTTGTGTTTTCATTCCCTTTCCGGGAGCTGAATTTGATGAAAGGGGACAAACACACTTTGATTGAACTTCTTAATCACTTCTCAATGGAAACCAAACAATCAAGAATCTCCAACTACGACAAGTACAAAGTTCTGTTCATCTTTGATGGTCTGGATGAGTGCCGACTGCCCCTAGACTTCCAGAAGAACAAGATCTGTTGTGACGTCACAGAGTCAACCTCAGTGGATGTTCTGCTGACAAATCTCATCGAGGGAAATCTGCTTCCCTCTGCTCTCCTCTGGATAACTACCCGACCTGCAGCAGCCAATAAGATCCCTTCAGGGTGTGTTGACCAGGTAACAGAGGTACGAGGGTTCAATGACCCACAGAAAGACGAGTACTTCAGGAAGAGATTCAGGGATGAGGACCTGGCCAACAGAATCATCTCACACATAAAGACATCAAGGAGCCTCCACATCATGTGCCACATTCCAGTCTTCTGTTGGATTTCTGCAACAGTCCTCGAACACATGCTGAAACATAAGAGAGAAGAGATGCCCAAGACTCTGACTGAGATGTACACACACCTTGTGGTGTTTCATACCAAACAGAAGAATGAAAAGTATCTTGGGAAAGAAGAGACAGGTCCATACTGGAATAAAGAGAGCATTCTGTCACTGGGAAAACTGGCTTTTCAACAGCTTGTGAATGGCAATCTGATTTTCTATGAAGAAGACCTGAAAGAGGCTGGCATTGATGTCAATGAAGCCTCAGTGTACTCAGGATTGTGCACACAGATCTTTAAAGAGGATTGTGGGCTGTACCAGGACAAGGTGTACTGCTTCGTGCATCTGAGCATTCAGGAGTTTCTGGCTGCTGTATATGTGTTCCTCTCATTCATCAACAACAATGAGAATCTAATGGACAAACAGCAAACAAAGTCCAGTATATTTTCTTTGCTGTTCAGAGACAAGCCTGAAGTTACTGTCTACAAGAGTGCTGTGGATAAAGCCTTACAAAGTGAGACGGGAAACCTGGACCTGTTCCTCCGCTTCCTTCTGGGCCTCTCACTGGAGTCCAATCAGAAGCACTTACGTGGTCTACTGACAAAGACAAGAAGCAGCTCACAGAGCCATGAAGAAACAGTCAAGTACATCAAGAAGAAGATCAGGGAGAATCCTTCTCCAGAGAGGTGCATCAATCTGTTCCACTGTCTGAATGAACTGAATGACCATTCTCTAGTGGAGGAGGTCCAAAGCTTCCTGAGCTCAGGAAGTCTCTCAGAACCCAACCTGTCACCTGCACAGTGGTCAGCTCTGGTCTTTGTGTTGCTGACTTCAGAAAAGGAGCTGGATGTGTTTGACCTGAAGAAATTCTCCAGATCAGAGGAAGGTCTTCTGAGGCTGCTGCCAGTGGTCAAAGCCTCCAGAGCTGCTCTGTGAGTACATCAAATGACATTTAAGAACTTATCATCAGGAAGAAATATTCAGTTAGAGAAAATATGTATTATAATATGTATATAATATTATATTGAACAACATATTGAATCAGATATTCAATCTATTATAACAATATGACCATACAATTCTAGGAGACGGAAGAAGAATCTATGTGTTGTTTGAGAGAATAAACCAAATGCATCTGCCATTGTCCTTCTACACTACTCGTTAAATTAACAGGATGTTTGTGAAGTCATGATGATCTCTTTGTCAGGCTGTCAGGCTGTGGAGTCACAGAGGAAGGCTGTGCTTCTCTGGTCTCAGCTCTGAGGTCAAACCCCTCACACCTGAGAGAGCTGGACCTGAGTAACAATGACCTGAAGGATTCAGGAGTGAAGCTGCTCTCTGCTGGACTGGAGGATCCCCACTGCAGACTGGAGACTCTGAGGTCAGTATTCCTGTAGTTGGTCAACAAGTGATAACTGTTCACCAGATCCACGTGTTTACCAGGCACACATAGTCCACACCATATGTGTTTGGACAGTGAAGCTTACAGTTTTAAATTTGGTGCTATGCTCCAGCATTTTGGATTTGAGATGTTTCATATTAGGTGACAGTACAGAATGTCACCTTTTATTTGAGGGTATTTTCATACATATCTGTTTTACCATTTAGAAATTAAAGCACTTTCTGTACGTAGTTCTCCCATTTGAAGACGTCTTAATTATTTGGACAAATTCACTTATATTGTATTAAAGTAGACATAAGTTTAGTATTTTGTCCCATGTTCCATGCCTGCAGTGATTACATCAAGCTTGTGATTCTACAAACTTGTTGAATTCATTTTCAGTTAGTTTTGGTTGTGTTTTGGATGTTTTTCCTAATAGAAACTGAATGGTGAATAATGTCCTGTCATTTTGGAGTCACTTCACTTGTATTGTCAGTAAGAATAGAAGATGTTTCTGAACACTTCTACATTCATGTGGATGCTACCATGATTATGAATAATCATGAATAAATTGTTAATGATGATGAATGAGAAATTTACAGAGGCACAAAGATCAGACCCCCTTTGTTATTGGTGTTATTCTGTATACTTCTGGCCCTTCTTTGGACACTGTGTTAACTAACCTCCAGACGAGCTTCAATGCCATACAGCTCTACTTCCGTGGCCTCCAACTGCTCTTAAATACAAGTAAAACTAAATGCATGCTCTTCAACCGATCGCTGCCTGCACCTGCCCGCCTGTCCAGCATCACAACTCTGGACGGTTCTGACTTAGAATATGTGGACAACTACAAATACCTAGGTGTCTGGTTAGACTGTAAACTCTCCTTCCAGACTCACTATAAGCATCTGTAAGGGCTGTCGTGAGAGAGAGACCAAGGTGCAGCAGAGTTAGTGTTCATCTTGGAATTTAATAGAACAAAAGAGAACACTACAAAAATGAACAAAAACACGACAGCAAAACAGTCCTGTTATGAAAATATCTAAACAGAAACAATTACCCACAAAACCCAAAGGAAAAACATGCTCCTTATGTGTGACTCCTAATCAACAACAACGAACTACAGCTGTGCCTGATTGGGAGCCACACACGGCCCAAAACAAAGAAATACAAAAAAACAAAATAAAGAACAAAAAACCCCTCTCTATGGCCAGGGCGTCACAGCATCTCCAATCCAAAATTAAATCTAGTATTGGCTTCCTATTTCGCAATATAGCATCCTTCACTCATGCTGCCAAACATACCCTCGTAAAACTGACCATCCTACCGATCCTCGACTTCGGCGATGTCATTTACAAAATAGCCTCCAACACCCTACTCAATAAATTGGATGCAGTCTATCACAGTGCCATCCGTTTTGTCACCAAAGCCCCATATACAGTGTGGGAAAAAAGTATTTGATCCCCTGCTGATTTTGTACGTTTGCCCACTGACAAAGAAAGGATCAGTCTATAATTTTAATGGTAGGTTTATTTGAACAGTGAGAGACAGAATAACAACAAAACATCCAGAAAAACTCATGTCAGAAATGTTATAAATTGATTTGCATTTTAATGAGGGAAATAAGTATTTGACCCCCTCTCAATCAGAAAAATGTCTGGCTCCCAGGTGTGTTTTATACAGGTAACGAGCTGAGATTAGGAGAACACTCTTAAAGGGAGTGCTCCTAACCGCAACTTGTTACCTGTAAAAAAGATACCTGTCCACAGAAGCAATCAATCAGATTCCAAACTCTCCACCATGGCCAAGACCAAAGAGCTCTCCAAGGATGACAGGGACAAGATTGTAGACCTACACAAGGCTGGAATGGGCTGCACGACCATCGCCAAGCAGCTTGATGAGAAGGTGACAACATTTGGTGCGATTATTCGCAAATGGAAGAAACACAAAAGAAATGTCAATATCCCTCGGCCTGGGGCTCCATGCAAGATCTCACCTCGTGAAGTTGCAATGATCATGAGAATGGTGAGGAATCAGCCCAGAACTACACGGGAGGATCTTGTCAATGATCTCAAGGCAGCTGGGACCATAGTCACCAAGAAAACAATTGGTAACACACTACGCCGTGAAGGACTGAAATCCTGCAGCGCCCGCAAGTCCCCCTGCTCAAGAATACATATACATGCCCGTCTGAAGTTTGCCAATGAACATCTGAATGACTCAGAGGACAACTGGTGAAAGTGGTGTGGTCAGATGAGTCCAAAATGGAGCTCTTTGACATCAACTCAACTCGCCGTGTTTGGAGGAGGAGGAATGCTGCCTATGACCCCAAGAACACCATCTCCACCGTCAAACATGGAGGTGGAAACATTATGCTTTGGGGGTGTTTTTCTGCTAAGGGGACAGGACAACTTCACCGCATCAAAGGGACGATGGACGGGGCCATGTACCGTCAAATCTTGGGTGAGAACCTCCTTCCCTTAGCCAGGGCATTGAAAATGGGTTGTGGATGGGTATTCCAGCATGACAATGACCCAAAACACACGGCCAAGGCAACAAAAGAGTGGCTCAAGAAGAAGCACATTAAGGTCCTGGAGTGGCCTAGCCAGTCTCCAGACCTTAATCCCATAGAAAATCTGTGGAGGGAGATGAAGGTTCAAGTTGCCAAACGTCAGCCTTGAAACCTTAATGACTTGGAGAAGATCTGCAAAGAGGAGTGGGACAAAATCCCTCCTGAGATGTGTGCAAACCTGGTGGCCAACTACAAGAAATGTCTGACCTCTGTGATTGCCAACAAGGGTTTTGCCACCAAGTACTAAGTCATGTTTTGCAGAAGGGTCAAATACTTATTTCCCTCATTAAAATGCAAATAATTGTATAACATTTTTGACATGTGTTTTTCTGGATTTTTTTGTTATTCTGTCTCTCACTGTTCAAATAAACCTACCAATAAAATTATAGACTGATCATTTCTTTGTAAGTGGGCAAACGTACAAAATCAGCAGGGGATCAAATACTTTTTTTCCCCCACTGTACTACCCACCACTGCGACCTGTACGCTCTCGTTGTCTGGCCCTCGCTTCATACTCGTCGCCAAACCCACTGGCTCCAGGTCATCTACAAGACCCTGCTAGGTAAAGTCCCCCCTTATCTCCGCTCACTGGTCACCGTAGCAGCACCCACCTGTAGCACGCGCTCCAGCAGGTATATCTCCCTGGTCACCCCCCAAAGCCAATTCCTCCATCGGCCGCCTTTTCTTCCAGTTCTCTGCTGCCAATGACTGGAACGAACTACAAAAATCTCTAAAACTGGAAACACTTATCTCCCTCACTGTCTTTAAGCACCAGCTGTCAGAGCAGCTCACAGATTACTGCACCTGTACATAGCCCATCTATAATTTAGCCCAACTACCTCTTCCCCTACTGTATGTATTTATTTAGCTCCTTTGCACCCCATTATTTCTACTTTGCACTTTCTTCCACTGCATATCTACCATTCCAGTGTTTAAATTGCTATATTGTATTTACTTTGCCACCATGGTCTTTTTTTGCCTTTACCTCCCTTATTTCACCTCATTTGCTCACATTGTATATAGACTTATTTTTCTACTGTATTATTGACTGTATGTTTGTGTAATACCCTTGTTTGAACCAAGTATTGAGTTTATTTGTTATAATTAATTGGTATTATATTTAAAAGATGATTGAATTGCTCCTAAACTGTAATGTTGTTAATGCATTATGCTTTTTGAAGAAATATTTAGGAGTACTGTATAAGTGAATAGTTTGTTTTACTTTGAAGTTTAAGTTTTGACCAATAAGGTCGCTTGTTAAGTTGTGGCCAATGGGAGTTGACCTGGTTAACGGGAGGGAAAAAGACGTTGATGAAAGGATGGTCGTTTTACCTCAGGACGGTTGGTGAAGAAAAATTATAAAAGAAGACGACAGAACTACAACAAAACCCATAGCTACTAAGACATGAAGGGAAATACATGTTTTATTTAATAAAAGAGTTGTTATAATTTAGTTAAAACTTAGTAAAGACTGAAGCTACCATCTCGTCGTGGAGGTATTAGCCTAGAGGTTAGCCTAGCATCGTGTGACACCGGGAGATAATTGCTTGGGAAGCTTAACGAGTTCGTGTTGCCATGGGGATATCGGTTACTAAGGAGGACTGTCTGCATGGGGAGCTGTGTTGCCATGGGGATATCGGTTACTAAGGAGGACTGTCTGCATGGGGAGCTGTGCTGCCTTGGACTTGGTGAGGAAACCTGCATGGAACTGCCATACTTCGCTGAGGGAATATCTACCAAGTCGTGAGTAACCACAATGTGAGGGGCTTAATTTGGACACGGGTTGTGCACGACTCATTGGGGTTTATTATTATTTTATTTATTTTGATGTTGTGTCTGAACATGTATTTGTGTTTGAAAATGTTTTAATACACATATGGAACGTTATGTATGTTGCCTTGGTGGAGTCATTAATTTTTTCAATTTAATGCATGGGATGGTTTATCCTGATTCAATAACAGAAACCTATAATCATTTAATCTGAAGTTAATACCCTATTGTCATAACCCTAGATAGTTTACAATAGGAATTCTTATTGGAGATGTCCTTCTCACCTAACATCCCATGCTGCTGAGATACTCTACATATGTTAATATTGTGAGAGTCATATTCAAGCCTGGTGAGAGTTACATTTGTTTTACCTCCATGTATAACTCTGTTGTTATATGTGTCGAATTGCTTTGCTTTATCTTGGCCAGGTCGCAATTGTAAATGAGAACTTGTTCTCAACTTGCCTACCTGGTTAAATAAAGGTGAAATAAATGAATAAATTGGTAATGGTGAGAGGTTAGCATGTTTTGTTGTAGCCTCTGTTATTGGTAATGGTGAGAGGATAGCATGTTTTGTTGTAGCCTCTGTTATTGGTAATGGTGAGAGGTTAGCATGTTTTGTTGTAGCCTCTGTTATTGGTAATGGTGAGAGGTTAGCATGTTTTGTTGTAGCCTCTGTTATTGGTAATGGTGAGAGGTTAGCATGTTTGTTGTTGTCTCTGTTATTGGTAATGGTGAGAGGTTAGCATGTTTTGTTGTATCCTCTGTTATTGGTAATGGTGAGAGGTTAGCATGTTTGTGTAGCCTCTGTTATTGGGTAATGGTGAGAGGTTAGCATGTTTTGTTGTAGCCTCTGTTATTGGTAATGGTGAGAGGTTAGCATGTTTTGTTGTATCCTCTGTTATTGGTAATGGTGAGAGGTTAGCATGTTTTGTTGTAGCCTCTGTTATTGGTAATGGTGAGAGGTTAGCATGTTTTGTTGTAGCCTCTGTTATTGGTAATGGTGAGAGATTAGCATGTTTAGTTGTAGCCTCTGTTATTGGTAATGGTTAGTATGTTTTGTTGTAGCCTCTGTTATTGGTAATGGTGAGAGGTTAGCATGTTTTGTTGTAGCCTCTGTTATTGGTAATGGTGAGAGGTTAGCATGTTTTGTTGTAGCCTCTGTTATTGGTAATGGTGAGAGGTTAGCATGTTTTGTTGTAGCCTCTGTTATTGGTAATGGTGAGAGGTTAGCATGTTTTGTTGTAGCCTCTGTTATGGTAATGGTGAGAGGTTAGCATGTTTTGTTGTAGTCTCTGTTATTGGTAATGGTGAGAGGTTAGCATGTTTTGTTGTAGCCTCTGTTATTGGTAATGGTGAGGTCAGCATGTTTTGTTGTCTCTGTTTTTGGTAATGGTGAGAGGTTAGCATGTTTTGTTGTAGCCTCTGTTATTGGTAATGGTGAGAGGTTAGCATGTTTTGTTGTAGTCTCTGTTATTGGTAATGGTGAGAGGTTAGCATGTTTTGTTGTAGTCTCTGTTATTGGTAATGGTGAGAGGTTAGCATGTTTGGTTGTAGCCTCTGTTATTGGTAATGGTGAGAGGTTAGCATGTTTTGTTGTAGTCTCTGTTATTGGTAATGGTGAGAGGTTAGCATGTTTTGTTGTAGCCTCTGTTATTGGTAATGGTGAGAGGTTAGCATGTTTTGTTGTAGTCTCTGTTATTGGTAATGGTGAGAGGTTAGCATGTTTTGTTGTAGCCTCTGTTATTGGTAATGGTGAGAGGTTAGCATGTTTGTTGTAGTCTCTGTTATTGGTAATGGTGAGAGGTTAGCATGTTTTGGTTGTAGTCTCTGTTATTGGTAATGGTGAGAGGTTAGCATGTTTTGTTGTAGCCTCTGTTATTGGTAATGGTGAGAGGTTAGTATGTTTTGTTGTATCCTCTGTTATTGGTAATGGTGAGAGGTTAGCATGTTTTGTTGTAGGCTCTGTTATTGGTAATGGTGAGAGGTTAGCATGTTTTGTTGTATCCTCTGTTATTGGTAATGGTGAGAGGTTAGCATGTTTTGTTGTAACCTCTGTTATTGGTAATGGTGAGAGGTTAGCATGTTTTGTTGTGTCCTCTGTTATTGGTAATGGTGAGAGGTTAGTATGTTTTGTTGTAGTCTCTGTTATTGGTAATGGGTGAGAGGTTAGCATGTTTTGTTGTAGTCTCTGTTATTGGTAATGGTGAGAGGTTAGCATGTTTTGTTGTATCCTCTGTTATTGGTAATGGTGAGAGGTTAGCATGTTTTGTTGTTGCCTCTGTTATTGGTAATGGTGAGAGGTTAGCATTTTTTGTTGTAGTCTCTGTTATTGGTAATGGTGAGAGGTTAGCATGTTTTGTTGTATCCTTTGTATTGGTCATGGTGAGAGGATAGCATGTTTTGTTGTAGCCTCTGTTATTGGTAATGGTGAGAGGTTAGCATGTTTTGTTGTATCCTCTGTTATTGGTAATGGTGAGAGGTTAGCATGTTTTGTTGTAGTCTCTGTTATTGGTAATGGTGAGAGGTTAGCATGTTTTGTTGTAGCCTCTGTTATTGGTAATGGTGAGAGGTTATCATGTTTTGTTGTATCCTTTGTTATTGGTCATGGTGAGAGGATAGCATTTTTGTTGTAGCCTCTGTTATTGGTAATGGTGAGAGGTTAGCATGTTTGTTGTATCCTCTGTTATTGGTAATGGTGAGAGGTTAGCAT
The DNA here is from genome assembly GCF_901001165.1 of Salmo trutta. Taxonomy (NCBI): domain Eukaryota; kingdom Metazoa; phylum Chordata; class Actinopteri; order Salmoniformes; family Salmonidae; genus Salmo; species Salmo trutta. The sequence continues at coordinate 6,294,187 of NC_042971.1, read as the reverse complement.
GTTTTGTTGTAGCCTCTGTTATTGGTAATGGTGAGAGGTTAGCATGTTTTGTTGTAGCCTCTGTTATTGGTAATGGTGAGAGGTTAGCATGTTTTGTTGTAGCCTCTGTTATTGGTAATGGTGAGAGGTTAGCATGTTTTGTTGTAGCCTCTGTTATTGGTAATGGTGAGAGGTTAGCATGTTTTGTTGTATCCTCTGTTATTGGTGATGGTGAGAGGTTAGCATGTTTTATTGTAACCTCTGTTATTGGTAATGGTGAGAGGTTAGCATGTTTTGTTGTAGCCTCTGTTATTGGTAATGGTGAGAGGTTAGTATGTTTTGTTGTATCCTCTGTTATTGGTAATGGTGAGAGGTTAGCATGTTTTGTTGTAGGCTCTGTTATTGGTAATGGTGAGAGGTTAGCATGTTTTGTTGTATCCTCTGTTATTGGTAATGGTGAGAGGTTAGCATGTTTTGTTGTAACCTCTGTTATTGGTAATGGTGAGAGGTTAGCATGTTTTGTTGTGTCCTCTGTTATTGGTAATGGTGAGAGGTTAGTATGTTTTGTTGTAGTCTCTGTTATTGGTAATGGTGAGAGGTTAGCATGTTTTGTTGTAGTCTCTGTTATTGGTAATGGTGAGAGGTTAGCATGTTTTGTTGTATCCTCTGTTATTGGTAATGGTGAGAGGTTAGCATGTTTTGTTGTTGCCTCTGTTATTGGTAATGGTGAGAGGTTAGCATTTTTTGTTGTAGTCTCTGTTATTGGTAATGGTGAGAGGTTAGCATGTTTTGTTGTATCCTTTGTTATTGGTCATGGTGAGAGGATAGCATGTTTTGTTGTAGCCTCTGTTATTGGTAATGGTGAGAGGTTAGCATGTTTTGTTGTATCCTCTGTTATTGGTAATGGTGAGAGGTTAGCATGTTTTGTTGTAGTCTCTGTTATTGGTAATGGTGAGAGGTTAGCATGTTTTGTTGTAGCCTCTGTTATTGGTAATGGTGAGAGGTTATCATGTTTTGTTGTATCCTTTGTTATTGGTCATGGTGAGAGGATAGCATTTTTGTTGTAGCCTCTGTTATTGGTAATGGTGAGAGGTTAGCATGTTTTGTTGTATCCTCTGTTATTGGTAATGGTGAGAGGTTAGCATGTTTTGTTGTAGCCTCTGTTATTGGTAATGGTGAGAGGTTAGCATGTTTTGTTGTAGCCTCTGTTATTGGTAATGGTGAGAGGTTAGCATGTTTTGTTGTAGCCTCTGTTATTGGTAATGGTGAGAGGTTAGCATGTTTTGTTGTAGCCTCTGTTATTGGTAATGGTGAGAGGTTAGCATGTTTTGTTGTATCCTCTGTTATTGGTGATGGTGAGAGGTTAGCATGTTTTATTGTAACCTCTGTTATTGGTAATGGTGAGAGGTTAGCATGTTTTGTTGTGTCCTCTGTTATTGGTAATGGTGAGAGGTTAGTATGTTTTGTTGTAGACTCTGTTATTGGTAATGGTGAGAGGTTAGCATGTTTTGTTGTAGTCTCTGTTATTGGTAATGGTGAGAGGTTAGCATGTTTTGTTGTATCCTCTGTTATTGGTAATGGTGAGAGGTTAGCATGTTTTGTTGTTGCCTCTGTTATTGGTAATGGTGAGAGGTTAGCATGTTTTGTTGTAGCCTCTGTTATTGGTATTGGTGAGAGATTAGCATGTTTTGTTGTAGTCTCTGTTATTGGTAATGTTGAGAGGTTAGCATGTTTTGTTGTATCCTTTGTTATTGGTCATGGTGAGAGGATAGCATGTTTTGTTGTAGCCTCTGTTATTGGTAATGGTGAGAGGTTAGCATGTTTTGTTGTAGCCTCAGTTATTGGTAATGGTGAGAGGTTAGCATGTTTTGTTGTAGTCTCTGTTATTGGTAATGGTGAGAGGTTAGCATGTTTTGTTGAAGACTCTGTTATTGGTAATGGTGAGAGGTTAGCATGTTTTGTTGTAGCCTCTGTTATTGGTAATGGTGAGAGGTTAGCATGTTTTGTTGTAGCCTCTAACTTTCTCTCTCATTATTATTCATGATTCATTCATGATTTGTATTAATCATGTTATCATCAGGGTTCATTTAGTAGTGTTTAGAAACATGTTATCTACTCACTTAGACAGAAAATTATCCAGTCATCATCCACCATTTTATTATTGGGCAAAACAAACTGCAAATGTGACCAACTAGTTTACAACCAAACACTAATCTTTTGACTGCTTTAATACACTATGAGTGAATTGGTCAGAATACTTATGACTTCTTTAAATAGGGGGACTAGATGCATAAAGTGTTTTTTTTTTTTATCTAAATGGTGAAACAGAAATGTATGAAAATATCCTCAAATAAAAGGTGAGATTATATACTGTCACCTCATATGAAACATTTGATCTGAAATCCAAAATGTTGGAGTTTAGAGCCACATTTAAAATGTTAGATTCACTGTCAAAATAGATATGGTGTGGACTGTATACTCAATACAATCTAAATCTGATACCTCACTGTCTGTCTTTTGACTGATAATGATTTTAAACTGGTCTGGTCAGTCTTCTCAAATATTTGTACTGTACATATTTCTCTACAAGTAATATGATCATTTAAAATAAAGATTCATTAATTGATGAATAGATTTGGCAGGTTTCAGGACACTGATGTATCTGAATATGTTGAAGAAATGTACTGCCACTATTTTCACCACCAAAGAATAGCAGTGTGATTTTAATATGATTTGACTCTTTGCAGGCTGTCAGGCTGTCTAGTCACAGAGGAAGGCTGTGCTTCTCTGGTCTCAGCTCTGAGGTCAAACCCCTCACACCTGAGAGAGCTGGACCTGAGCTACAATCACCCAGGAGACTCAGGAGTCAGACTGCTCTCTGCTGGACTGGAGGATCCACACTGCAGACTGGAGAAACTCAAGTATGTGGAGGGTTTATGTCAATGTTCATATCAGACATGTTTGACTTTTCAGGCTCGTTAAGACAAACATTCTGACCACCACTTGGACAAAGTTATATGCTGACTGTGTGTGTGTGTGTGTGTGTGTGTGTGTGTGTGTGTGTGTGTGTGTGTGTGTGTGTGTGTGTGTGTCCAATGTGTGTGTGTGTGTGTGTGTGTGTATTTGTGTCGTGTGTGTGTGTGTTTCGCACTGGACAAATCACACACACACAGTGATTTGTCCAGTGCGAAACACACACACGACACAAATACACACACACACACACACACACACAAACACAGGACAAATACACACACAGGACAAATACACACACGCACACACAGGACATATACACACACAGGACAAATACACACACGCACACATGCACACACACACACACACACACACACAAATGCACACATGCACACACAGGACAAATACACACACGCACACACACACGACAAATATACACACACACACACACACACGACAAATATACACACACACACACACGACAAATATACACACACACACACACACACACAGGACAAATATACACACACACACACACACACACACACACACACACACACACACACACGACAAATATACACACACACACAGGATAAATATACACACACACACACACACAGGACAAATATACACACACACACCACACACACACACACACACACACAGGACAAATATACACACACACACACAGGACAAATATATACACACACACACAGGACAAATATATACACACACACACACACACACACACACAGGACAAATATATACACACACACAAACACACACACACACACGACAAATATATACACACACACACACACACACAGGACAAATATATATACACACACACACACACACACACAGGAC